>NC_141996.1:6483453-6655953 GCF_049901715.1 Pseudonaja textilis | reverse complement strand
ACTTATATACCACTTCATAGTGCTTTACAGCAGGGGTCCCCAACCACCGTTCCCTGGACCGGTACCGGTCCGTGGAACAATTTCTACTGGGCCTCCGGTTTGCTGGGCGCCGCCATCTTGTTTTGATGAAAAAGTGCTTCCGGTGAGCTTTTCGGGTAGAAAGCGGCGTTTGGGTGCTGAAAGAATCCTCGCGCCTTAGTTTCATCGAGGGTGGTGGTGGTTTCGAACAAAACTAAGGTGCGAGGATTCTTTTCGGCACACATGGCAAGACGAGCCAAGCCGAGCGACCGTCCCAAAGCCGTCACGAAGCCCATCGACAAAGGTACAAAGGAGGAGTTGAAGGTGGCGGGGAGAAGCGGGGGACGGCTGCCTAGCGGGTCATTTGGCTCGGCTTGCCATGCATGCTGATGCCGGTACTGGACCGCGGATGATTTTGTGATGCCAGTACTGGGCCGCGGGACAAAAAAGGTTGGAGACCACTGCTTTACAGCCCTCTCTAAGCAGTTTACAGAATCATCATATTGTCCCTATCAATCTGGGTCTTCATTTTATGGAATGAGGAGCCAGTTAGGATCAAACTCTTGGCAGTGGGCAGAGTTAACCTGCATACTGAATTCTAACTACTGTGCCATCAGGGCTTCCTTCCTTCCTTCCTCCCTCCCTCTCTCCCTTTCTTTCCTTCGCAATAGCACTTAGACTTATATATCACAGTGGTTTTACAGCCCTTTCTAAGCAGTTTACAGAATCAGCGTGTTGCCTCCAATAATCTAGGTCCTCATTTTACCCACCTCGGAAGGATGGAAGGCTGAGTTCACCTTAAGCCTGAATGAGATTTGAACTGCCGAATTGCTGTCAGCCAGCAGTCAGCAGAAGTAGCCTGCAGTACTGCACTCTAACCCCCGTGCCATCACGACCCTAGAGTAGAGGGAGTCAAGCTATTCTCCGAAGCACCCTGAAGGCAAGACAAGAAGCAGTGAATGGATGAAAATCCATCCTAAAGGTGCTTTTTCAAGAGGCAACTGGACTTTCTGGGTTTATTTCTTTGAAGACGTTTCGCTTCTCATCCACAAAGCATCTTCAGCACTGAGACTGGTGACTTAAGAATCCCCATAGATAATGGATGGAAACTAACGCAGGAGAGAAGCAACCTGGAATTAAGGAGAAACTTCCTAAAAGTGAGAACAATTAACCAGTGGAAGGGCTTTACCTCCAGAAGTTGTAGATGCCCCATCACGAGAGGTTTTGAAGAAGAGACTGGACAGCCACTTTGTCTGGAACGGTATAGGGCCATGATGGTGAACCTATGGCAGAGCCATTTGTGCTGGCACGCGAGCCACAGGCAAACTTACCTCACTGCGCATGCACGCGCCTCACAGCTGATTTTTGGGGGGTTGGCTTGAAGCCTTTTTCGGCCTCCCAGAGCTTGGAAAAAGCCTCTGCCAGGCTTTTCAGGATGAACGATAGGCCCATTTCATCACTTCCTGTAATACCAGAAGTGACAAAACAGGCCTATAATTCGTCCTGAAAAGCCTGGCGGAGGCTTTTTCCAGGCTCTGGGAGGCCAAAAAAGGCCTGAAACCAGCAGAAAAATCAGCTGTGAGGTGCAGTGCAGGTAAAGGGGTGGAAGTAGGGGATTGCATGTCATGTGCTGGGGGTGGGGAGGGGAGCATGCATTGCATTCTGGGTGTTGGTATGCAAATGCGTGTGCGCTAGCATGCACAATTTTTGGCACAGGAGCCCCAAAAGGTTAGCCACCACTGGCATAGGGTCTCCTGCTTGATCAGTGGGTTGGATTAGATCAGGGGATCGCCAACCTTTTGGACCTCAGGGACCATCAAACGGATAATTTTAGATCCCAGGGACCGCTAACTGGTTCTGTGGGTGTGGCCTAATTCATGGGTGTGGCCTAATTTGTGGGTGTGGCTTGGTGGCCATGTGACTTGGCTTGGCATGGCTTGTATGTAAATATTTTAAATATATATTGAATTTTTTATAAAAAAAGAGCAACTTTTACCCAAAATCAGGCAAAGCAGGCAGATTGAGCGGCTCACAGAATCACAGATCCATTCAAAAATCTATCTAGCTACCATTGGTTAACTCAGCCTGTCACATAAATTTTGCTTGCAACCAAACTCATAAAATTTGCTATCAAGCAAACTCACAAAATTAACTCACAACACACCATGTATGTAAATATTGATATTTTTCTAATAAAAAAAGCAATGTTTACCCCAAATCAGGCAAAGCAGGAAGATTGAGTTGCTCACAAAATCATTCAGTAATCTATCTATCTGCCATCGTCTAGCTCAGTCTCTCAAATTTGCTTGCCGTGAGTCTGCACTGCACTGAATTTGCTTGCAAGCAAACCTTCAGCCCTAAGGGAAGCAGAGCCGAAGATCTAAAGACTAGCTAGAAAGCAAGATATCCAACCATTTCCTGCTTCCTAGCAAATCTGAATCTCCCGGGACAGCAGAACAGCTGATGGTCGGAAAAAGGAAAAATAGCAATTTAGCAGGCAAGTTTACAGGGTAAGGAGTGAGTGGGCGGGGAGGATTCCTGTGGGCCATGTGGGTGGCCTTGTGTTCCAGTGCAGTCTGAATTAATTGCTTTGCGGGCGAGATTTCTCTGCGGCCCACCAAAATTTTCTCAAGGCCCACTGGTTGGTGACCGCTGGATTAAATGACCTCTAAGGTTCCTTCCAAATCTGTTATTCTATGTTTTAAGGCCAGTTATGATTTCAGTCCAACCCCATTTAGGGTTTTGGAGGATTTTCCAATATAGGTAATCCTCGATTTACAACCGTTCCCTTAGTGACCATTCAAAGTTACAACAGCACTGAAAAAAAAGAGACTTATGACCGCTTTTCACATTACGACCGTTGCAGCATCCCGACGATTTACATTTGGAAGCTCGACAACTGATTCAGGTTTATGACCGTTGCAGTGTCCCAGCGTTACACGATCCCCTTTTGCAGACGTCGGACAAGCAACCTCCAAGGGGAAGCCAGATTCACTGAACAATCGTGTGACTAATTTAACAACTGCAGTGATTCACTTAACGAACGTTGGCGAGAAAAGTCGTAAAATGGGACAGGGCTCCCTTAACAAATTTCTCACTTAACAACTTAAATTTGGGGCTCCACTGCGGTCGTAGGTTGAAGAGTACCTGTAAATGTTGAATTGTACCAAAGCACTGAGGCTCCTGTTTAAGCAAACTGGGTCTCTGGATTTAAGTCCTTAGTATCTTTTGCATCAAGATTCTGGATTACAGAGAGTCCTCAACTTATGAACTTATTGTTGTGGTTTGCTGGCAGCCGGTGCAGCCGGCAGTGGAATTGGACAGTGAGGAAGAAAGGGAACCAGTCAGGGAGTCTGGAGAGGACTCCGATGAGGGTCCTGTGTCCAATGCAGAGATGGGGGCCGGGACCATCTGAGAGTGGGGTGCTGCCTCTGGAGCCTTCGGAGTCTGGCAGCAGCGAGGCAGAGGAGCAAGGGACGCCTGTTCCCAGTGCGCGTATGCACTGAGCTGCTAGATGGTGATAGCAGCTGAAACAAAAGGGGTGACTTGGGAGTAAGGCTGGGAGGTGATTGCCCCTCCCATAAGGGATAAAAGTCAGACCTCAATGACGAAGGGCTTTGCAGGAAGCAAAGTAGTTCGATAGATTCTGAGTCCTCCTTGAAGCTCTGTGTAATCTGCACTGAGCTGCTAGATGGTGATAGCAGCTGAAACAAAAGGGGTGACTTGGGAGTAAGGCTGGGAGGAGATTGCCCCTCCCATAAGGGATAAAAGTCAGACCTCAATGACGAAGAGCTTTGCAGGAAGCAAAGTAGTTCGATAGATTCAGAGTCCTCCTTGAAGCTCTGTGTAATCTGGTCGGTTTTTTTCTGGTACTTTGGTTGGTTTCTGTTATAATTAATTGGATACTTCTGTTTTGGGCAGCATTCCACAACACTGAAAGGCGTGTGCTTATCTTGGGGAACTGTTTAAGATTAGTTCTGGCTGGGAATGAAAGCAATTCCCAGCGTTGCAATAAAATAAGTTTTGCTTTTAAAACAAGTTTGATATTAATTACGTTTGACAAAGCTTGGGTCAGAACACTTATTTGGGACAGGAGCTTCCGGTGCCAAGCGAGGCAGTTAAGTGAGGAGTGCCCGCGTTTACCTCATTTTTTTGGCCACAGCTGATAAGCGAAGCATCACGGTTGTTAAGTGAAGCATGCAGTCATTAAGCGAATCGGGCTTCCCTGATCGACTTTCCTTATCGGAATCCAGCTGAGAAGCTCACAAACGGGGATCATGTCACCCTTAGGATGCTGCAGCTATCCTACATCCAAGCAGTTATCAAAGGCCTGAATTTTGAGCGCAGGAATGCTGTGACAATTTGTAAGGGCTGATTGTAAGTCATCTTTTTCAGTGCCGTCCGTTGTAACTTCGAACCTGTTGTAAGGAGAGGATTATCTGTAACTTTTGAAAGTCTCCCCCCGCCCCCCACTCCCCAGGCAGCATCATATTCTCCGACTGAAGCTATGGAAAACCCATGGTTAGGTAGTTACGTATCAATAAATGAGAATAATTTGCCCACGTTTGCAGCACCATCTCCTTCCTCCTCCTCTTCTCCTCCCCCCCTCCTCCTTTACGTCTTCTCCTTCTCCTCTTCTCCCTCTTCTTCTCCTCCCCCTTCTTCCTCTCTCCTCCTCCTCCTCCCCTCCCTTCTCCTCTTCTCCCCCTCTTCTCCTCTCCTCCTCTCTTCACCTTCCTCCCCTCTTCTCTTCTTCCTCTCCTCTTTTCCTCTTCCTCTTCTTTTCTTCCTTCCTCTTCTCCTCCTCTTCTCCCTCCTCCTCCTCCTCCTCCTCCTCCTCCTCCTCCTCCTCTTCTTCCTCCTCCTCCTCCTCCTCCTCCTCCTCCTCCTCCTCCTTCTCCTGCCATTTCCGTCATCGGATGTCATCAACCACATTGACGATTCTTCGTTTATCAACAGCCGCACGAAAAAAAGGGGCTTCTGAGTTTTGTCCAAACCGGTCCCTTATCATTTTGAAGTCACCATGTCCCTTCTTCAGCCTGGACCACTTTTTCCACGGGCGAGCAAATTATCTTAAACCTCCGTCTTCCCCTCTCCAGTGACCTCCTGCCGAAAAGTTACCGGGAAAGGGGGACGCACGGAGTCACTGAATGACAGTTGCAAACTTTTGCAGGTGGAGGCCTCCTTCCAGTTTTGTCAAAATCCTACACACCCGCACATTACCCACCCAAAAGACTTAGAGCAGCCAAGATCTTCCCCTTTCCCCTTTTAGGTCACCCAGCCCAAAAGTGCCTGTTGATTTCCCTTTAATTTAACAGCTCTGGCTCCTTTTGCAGTTAAATGGAGTGTTCATTATTGAGGGGGCCCCCCCCTGGTCCTTCCCTCCCTCCTACCCCCGCCCCCTGTCCTTTCTTATCTTCCTCCTCCTCCTCCTCCTCCTCCTCCTCCTCCTCCCCGGCTTTCTGAAGGTCTGTGTGGTGCAGTTTAATGAATATTTGGCACAAAGCTCCCTTTCACGCAAGGCGAAGAATAGCCTGGCCTGTTTAGATCCTGGAAGGCTGTATGTCAAAGGCTTTCCATAATGCTTGTCAGGCAAGGACAGAAATTCCCACTGCTGACTTACTCGATTGACGAGCAGATTAAGACGCAAGCAGGAAATGAGATTGCATGTGGGGGGTGGGGGGTGGGGAAATGGGACACCTGTTTGGCCGCTCTCATTTTTCCCATCGCTGGAGGGAGAAAGGAAGAAAAAAAAAGTGGGTTTTTTTTTCCACTTTGATCAAATTAAGGAGAGAGAGAGAGAGAGAGAGAGAGAGACTGGGGAAAGAAAAAAAAAGAGAGAGAGAATACTCTCACTTTGGCCATGCTCCATCCGTCTTCGTCCAGTGGTCTCTCTTCCCCCCCCCCCACCCCCTGTCCATCTTGTTAACTGGGGTGGGAATGGGGGTGGGGGAAACTGTTTGCAATTCAGGATGGTTCTCATGCAGCCAGAATGAACAAGGCAGCAGCCCAAGCAAAGCAATAGGTACCGTAGGTAGGTACCGGTAGGTAGATTTCCATATGGAGAGAGAGAGAGTTGAATAGGTAGGTAGGTAGGCAGAGATAGATAGATAGACAGCAGACAGATAAGGACAGGTAGATTTCTATATTTGTAGATAGATAGATAGATAGATAGATAGATAGATAGATAGATAGATAGATAGATAGACAGACAGACAGACAGACACACCTGCATATTTCTATGAAAGGATGGATGGATAGATAGAGATAGAGAACTCTTTATTTGTAAATATAGATCTCTGTATATTTGGATAGATGGAAGAGAGATAGACAGACAGACAGATTTCTATATTTATTTATTTATTTATATGGAGGGAGGGAGGGATAGGCACAGACATATATAGAGACAGATTTCCATATTTGTCTGTCTGTCTGTCTATCTATCTATCTATCTATCTATCTATCTATCTATCTATCTATCTATCTATCTATCGATCTATCTATCTGTTTAGATATCTATCTAGGTAGATGCTTAGATAGATAGATAGATAGATAGATAGATAGAGATAGATAGATGATAGATAGATGATAGATAGAGATGTATAGATATATCTGCATAGTTGGATGGATGGAAGGAAGGATGGATAGACAGACAGGGATAGATATAGATTTCATTATTTGTAGTCATAAATAGATATAGACCTCCATGTTCAGATAGATGGAAGATAGATATAGATATCAATATATAGATAGATCCCCTGTACTAGACGCTCCCAACTTTGTTATTCTCTCTTTTGCTTTTTGTGTCCTTTCACTTACTCCTGGTTGACCCCCGGATGAGAGACCACCAGGAGACCTCCGAGATGGAAGCCAGCCTGGAAAGTGTAACAACTGTAGAAATCCCTTAAAAAGTAACCCTGGCAAAACTTCCTTTCTGAATCTCCTCCCCACAAAAAACCCTGTCCTGAGGTTCTCATGGAAGAGTCCAAAACTCTGGGAAGAAGGTCCCACCTCCCTTTTCTATAGACGTCAAATCCCCCCCATCTGTCTCTGTGTCTGTGTGTCTCTGTCTGTCTGTCTGTCTGTGTGTCTGTGTCCTTCTGTCTCTCTATATTTCCGTCTGCCTCTTTCTGTCTGTCTCTCTCTTTCTGTCTCTGTCTCTCTGTGTGTGTCCCTGTCCTCCTGTCTCTCTCTGTCTGTCTGTCTGCCTTCTCTGTCTCTCCCTCTCTGTCTGTCTCTGTGTCTTTCATCTGTCTGTCTGTCTTCCTGTCTGTCTTCTCTGTGCCTCTCCCACTCTGTCTGTCTGTCTGTCGTCTGTCTCTTTTTTCTCTGTCTGTCTTCTCTCTTCTCTCTCTGCCTGTCTCTCTGCCTGCCTGTCTGTCTGTCTGTCTCTCTCTGTGTGTGTCTCTCTCTCTGTCGTCTCTCTCTGTCTGTCTGTCTGTCTGTCTCTGTGTCTCTCGTCTCTGTCTGTCTGTCTGTCTGTCTGTCTGTCTCTTTTTCTCTCTGCCTGTCTCTCTCTGTCCGGTGTCTGTTTCTGTCTCTCTGTCTCTCTCTCACACACACACAACTTTGTCGCTCGAGGCCATTCAAGAGTTAACCGCCCCCCTCCTCCTCCCTCCGCCCCAGACGAGCCCCTTCCCGTCCCTCCGCCCTCCCCCTCCTCCTCCTCCTCCGGCCGCCAAGTGAAAGCCGAGGGGAGGGGTGGCGAGAAAGCAGCCGCGCCATCATCGCTCGCAGCTTCTCCGACTTTGCAGAGGCAGCGGCGGCCCCGGCAACCCGGCCCGGCCCGGCTTCCAAACTCCCCCCGCGGAGGCCCCGGTGCCGGAAAGATGCTTGGTCCAGCCGGGCCTCCTCCTCCTCCTCCTCCTCGGCGTCCTTTCCCTCCGCCAAGCCCGCACTAAAAAAAAAAAAACCCTCCCGCGATGGCCGTGCAAGCGGCGCCTCTCCCGCCTCCCCATCACCCCTTCGGCCCTTTCGGCTTCCCGGCGGCCGATTTCGGAGCGCTGGTGGAGAAGAGCTGCTACGGCGACGGCGGCGGGACGCTGCTGTTGCTGGAAGGCGGCGTCGGCGGGGCGACCGACGGCTCATGCGGTGCCCTCGACGGTTGCAACAACGAAGCGGCCGATTTCCGCGAAGCCACCCGGGAGCTGCTGAGCTTCATCGATTCGGCGTCCAGCAACATCAAGCTGGCTTTGGACAAGCCGGGCAAATCCAAGCGGAAAGTCAACCATCGGAAGTACCTGCAGAAGCAGATCAAGCGATGCACCGGCCTCCTCGGAGGCAACGCGGAGGCGGCTCCCGGGACGGGGCCCGGTTCGGTTCCCGGGCCGGCAGTCGTCGCCGCCGCCGTCCCAGCGAGCAAGCAGGCCCCGGCCTCGACGGCGCCTTCTAGCGGCGGCGGCGGCAGCGCGGCGGCTTCCTCCTCCTCTTCCTCTTCCTCCTCTTCCTCCTCCTGCAAGCTTCCCCCGCCGGCCAAACGCGAGAGCAAAAGTTTAGCGGCGCTTTTCGACTCGTGGCGCTCGTCGCCTTTCCAGCCGGGCGGAGCCCCGACGACGCTCGTTGCAACGCCGGATTCAGCTCCCGTCGGGCCGGGCCACGGCGCGAGCGGCCTCCAGGATCGTGCAGCCGCTGCCGCCTCCGTCCCGTCGTCCCTCCGGCTCCCTTGGCTTGCAAAAAAGTGCCGCTGCGGAACCGCAACCTGCCCCGTTCTTTCTTCACCGAACCGGCGGCTCCCAACCGGGCTCCCAACCCGGCCGGCTTGGAAGGAGGCGCCGCCGCCGCTCCGTCGGTGGCCGAAGAGCTCTTCGAGTTGCTGACGGCTCCCGATTACCGAGCCTTGTTGAAGGAAGCCGCCGAACCGCCGCCGCCCGTTTTCCCCGGCTCGGCTTTGCAAGCAGCGGCGGAGCTGCCTCTGGAGCCGCCGTTGTACGAGCCGCTGCCGTCGTTGGCGCCTCTGCTCTACGCCGAGACCCCCTTGCGACCCTTGCCGGCCCTCTACGCCGCCGTCGCCGCCGTTTCGGATCCGTCGGCTCCCTTCTTTGCGGATTGCCCGCCGCTGCCGCCTCCGCCGGCCATGCCCTACGATTACGGCTGCTACAGCCGCGGGGCTCCTTACTCCAGCCTTTAGTCCTTCGGGGGGGGTGGGGCGGGGAGGTTGGAGGAAGAGACGAGGAAGCGGGGTGAGGGGGGGACAATGGGGGGGGAAAACCCCGATATAAAGGGGCCAAGAGGTGCGGACCTGGAGGGCGAGGGACCCCTGGAAGTGCCCCCCAAGGAAGAACGACTTGGGAAAGACTTGGGGCCTGCCTGATGCCCTCTGGGTGCCCCATCCTCCTCTTCCAGCCTCGCCACCGCAGCCTCCGATTAGGCAGACTCGTGTTGAAACTTTGGAGTGTTTTGAAGGGTTTGACATCAACGGAAAGTCGGAGGGTGACAGTTGAAGAGTGAGTGGCAGGAGAATAATTCTGTCTCTTAACAGAACAGCCCATCCTTCCAAGGAATTTGGAGGAGCCCCCACCCCCAGGATCCCCGATATAAAGGGGCAAAGCGGGCGAGGTGTGGACTTGGAGGGCGAGGGATCCCTGGAAGTGACACCCCCTTGCTGGTAGGATGACGACTTGGGAAAGACTTTGGGCCTGCCTGATGCCCTCTGGGTGCCCCATCCTCTTCCTCCAGCCTCACCTCCAAATATGCAGACTTATGTTGAACTTTGGAGCGTCCTGGAAGGTCACAGGGTCCTTTTGACATCAAAAAAAAAAAAAAAGGTCGGATGGTGACAATTGTTAAGAGGGAGCAGCAGGAGAATTACGAGTCTTGTTAACGGAACAGCCCGTCCTTCCCAGGAATTTGGGGGAGCCCCTCCAGAACCCCAGTTATAAAAGGGAAAAAGCGGGCGAGGTGTGGACTTGGAGGGCGAGGGATCCCTGGAAGTGTCACCCCCTCCCCTTTCACTGGTAGGACAAGGAAAGACTACTTGGGAAAGACTTTGGGCCTGCCTGATGCCCCCTGGGTGCCCCATCCTCCTTTTCCACCCTTGCTTCCTCCGATTACGCAGACTTGTGTCAAACTCCGGGGGTGGTCCTGAAAAATTTGGACATCAAAGGAAAGTTCAGATGGTGACAGTGGAAGAGTGATTGATTGGCAGGAGAATCACAAGGCTCTTAACGGATCAGTCCATCCTTACCAGGAATTGGGAATCGGAGCGCCCCCCCTCCCCCAATACAAAGGGGCAAGGCGGGTGAGGTATGGATTTGGAGGGCGAGGGAAGTGGGCCCCCGCTCATTGGTAGGGCAAGGAAGACTACTTGGGAAAGCCTTGCCCTGCCTGATGCCCTCTGGGTGCCCCATCCTCCTCTTCCAGCCTCCCCTCCAAATAATGCAGGCTTGGGTTGAACTTTGGAGTGTCCTGAAAGGTTGCAGGGTTCTTTCTATTTCGACATCCAAGGAAAATCGGATGGCGAGAGTGGCCCGATGCCCTCTGGAGGCCCCATCCTCCTCTTCCAGCCTCGCCACCTCCTCCTCCGATGACGCAGACTTGTGTCGAACTTCCAAGGGGCCTTGTCCAGTTTTGACAGCGAAGATGGATGGTGATGGTTGAAGAGTGAGTGGCGGGAGAATCCCCAGTCTCTTAACAGAAGAGTCCATCCTTCCCAGGACAGTGTAAAGTCCTAAACTGAGACTACTCTGAATTGTAACTTTTTGATATTCTTAATGGGCCAGTTTTGTCCCAGTGGAATAAGTCTTGTTATTTGGGGGAAGGCGGGGTGGGGGAAGAGAGAATTGATATCGAAGTGGGGACTTGGGGATTTGCCTGCCCGGGTTACTTTCCAGAACGAAATCATAACAGAGACACGGTGGCCTAGTGGTTAGAACGTAGTACTGCAGGCAAATTCTGCCGACTGCCAACAGTTCGATCCTGACTGGCTCAAGGGTTGACTCGGCCTTCCAAAGATGGAGGATGGTAGGGGCAATAGACAGGTAATCCTCGACTTAACGGCCACCATTTGAGCCCCCAAATTTTGTTGCTAAGTGAAACATTTGTTTAAGTTGGAGTTTGGCCCCTTTTACGACCTTTTGTGGTGAAGTTAGACAACATGGTTATTGAGTGAATCTGGCTTCCCCGTGGACTTTGCTTGTGTCACCAAGAGGGGTCAACATGACCCCGGGACACTGCAGCCGTCATAAATGCGAGTCCGTTGTCAAGCATCCCGAATGTAAGTCACACGATGGTCATGTGAAAGATGTCTCTGTGTCGCTTTTCTTCAGGGCCGTTGCAACTTTGAACGGTCACTAAAGGAACTGTTGTAAGTTGAGGACTACCTGTACATAGGACTTAACAGATAACAGATTAACAGAGTTGGAAGGGACCTTTTAGGTCATCGAGTCCAGCCCCACCCCCACAAAACGGGAGACCCTACCCCATTTCTGACAGATGGCAGTCCAGTCTCTTCTTGAAAGCTTCCAGGGATGAAGCTCCCACAACTTCCGAGGGCAACTTCTGTTCCATGGGTTGATTGCTCTCACTGTCAGAAAGTTTCTCCTTATTTCCAGGTTGAATCTCTCCTTGATCAGTTTTCATCCATTATTCCTTGTCTGGCCTAAGCTATTTTCTAAAGTAGCTTGACCCCTTTCTTCGTGTGGCAGCCCCTCAAATATTGGAAGACCGCTATCATGTCTCCCCTGGTCCTTCTCTTCCCTAGACTAACTAAGCCCAGTTCCTGCAACCTTTTGTTGTATGTTGTAGCCTCCAGTCCCCTAATCATCCTGGTTGCTCTTCTCTGCACTTTTTCTAGAGTCCCAACATTTTTTTATAGTGTGGTGACCAAAACTGGATGCAGTACTCTAGGTGTGGTCTTACTAAGGCTTTATAGAGTGGCTTGATCTCGATTGTATCCCTCTGTTAATGCAATTTAGGATTGCGTTAGCTTTTTTGGTGGCTGCTGCACACGGCTGGCTCCTATTTAGCTGGTTGTCCACTAAGACTCCAAGATCCCCCTCACAGTTACTGCTATTGAGCCTGGTTTCACCCAGTCTGTATGTGCACTTTTGGTTTTTCGTGCCTAAGTGTAGGACTTCACTTTTCTCTACATTGAATTTTATTTTGTTAGATACGGCCCAGTGTTCTAGTCTGTCGAGATCCATCTGGATCTTGAGCCTATCTTCTTGGGTGTTGGATATTCCTGCCAGCTTAGTATCATCTACAAATTTGGTAATTTCCCCTTCTATTCCCTTATCTAAGTCGTTAATGAAGATATTGAAGAGTCCTGGGCTTAAGACAAGAATCTTGTGGCGCCCCACTGTTTACTTCCCTCCATGTAGATTTAAACCCATTAAGGACTATTCGTTGACTCGTTGAGTTACGACTTGGCTTGATATCGAACAAAAATCTAATTTATAACATTTTTTGCATTGTGTAGGCAGACCAGGCTACCTGCAACGATAATCTGCAAATTTTATTTCTCTTTTCTAAGTTGCAAACAAGAGAATGAAAAAAACAACACCACCATCATCTTTACAGGAAGTCCTCGACTTATGACTGTAATTGAGGATGCCAATGATGGTCGCAAGCTGTGATGGTTGTAAAGTGGGTCACCACAAGCCTGGACCTGATTCTATGCCTTTTTTTGTGGACGGAAATGTCGGTTTTGGGGAAAAAAAATCTGAAGTTGTGATTATAGGACTCTGCAAACAGTTGTAAATGAGGGCCAGTTTGCATAGTGGCAGAAATGCAAGGTGTCAGAATTTCAAAACCAGGTCATAAGTCCACTTTTCAAACAATTGCTAAGTGGCCGGCAGTAAGACTGTAGGTAGTGCTGGACAGTGGTGGAATTCAATTTTTTTTACTACTGGTTCTGTGGGCGTGGCTTGGCAGGCATGGCTTGGTGGGTGTGGCTTGGCTTGGTGGGCGAGGCTTGGCAGGCATGGCTTGGTGGGCATGGCTTGGCTTGGTGGGCGTGGCTTGGTGGGCATTGCAGGGGAAGGAGACTGCAAAATCCCCATTCCCTACCCAGCCCACTAACCTGCTTTCCAGCTCCATTCTCCTGTGCAGGGCAACCAAAGAAGACCCAGCCAATCAGTTGGAACTCGGGAGGCAGGGAATAGATGAGGGCGGGGCCAGTCAGAGGTGGGATTTGCCAGTTTTCTAAAACTACTCAAAATTTCCGCTATTGGTTCTTCAGAACCGGTCAGAACCGGCTGAATGACCCCCTCTGGTGCTGGAATTACAACCGCTCACTTAGTTGACTCTTCAGAGTCACAACGGCACTACTTAATGACCATGTTTCATATCTATGACTGTTTTTTTTTAGCATTGCCTCGAATTCGGACGCTTGGCAGCTTGGTTCCTATTTATGACGGGTTGCAGTCACGCCATCCCCTTTGTGAATTTCTGGCAAGCAAAGTCAATGCGGAAGCCGCATTCGCTTCATCGCCGTGGTCACTAACTCCAGGAAAGTCGTAAAAAGGGGGCAGAACTCACTGAAGAAACTGTCTTGCTTAACAACGGAAATGTTGGCCTCGATGGTGGCATAGAAGTTGAGGACTTCCTGCCCTTCTGTTTCTTAATGTTACATGCAACCTTCCGTCCCTTAAGCTGTCAGAGAGAATTATATAGGTGTTATATTTCGTTATGACCCTGTCCGCAACATTTTACATGACTGTTTACATGGAACTTACTTGTTTTTCACAATTAATGCTCTGTTTGATGATAATTCAGTTATATTAACCTCCTGGGGGGTGTAGGTGACTGTTTTGTATCCCTTTTGGGACTCTAGATGTAAAGAAAAATTGGGGTGGGTAGGTTTTCAAACCCTCTTAATGTATCAGGAATTGAATTCATGGGCCATTGTGCTTTATTTGACTACATACAGGTAGTCCTTGAGAGTGGTGAGGTGGACTTCTTGCCTCACAATCAGGAGGCTATGAGTTCGATCCTAGGTTAGAGGCAGATATTTCTCTCTCTGGCCACAATGAGAATATATCTGCTGAAAAAAAACTCCTCGTTGGCAACAGTAAGGGCATCCGGCCAGTAAACGCTCAGCTCCATTCAGTGGCCCAGACTGCAACCCGCAAGGGATTAGGGGATCATTAAAAGAGGATGATGATACAGGTAGTCCTTGTCTTACAACCATTTGCTTTAGAGACCTTTCAAATTTACAACGGCCCTGAAAAAAGGTCCTTGCCCTTACGACCATCGCCGTGTCCCTACGGTCACGTGATCTAAATTCGGGCGCTTGGCAACCAATATCTATTTTAATGATGGTTGGCAGTGTCTCAGGGTCATCTGATCACTGGCTTCCAACAAGCAAAATCAAGGGAGAAAGCCAAGTTGCGATTCACTTAACAACCACACTGATTCGCTTAACAACCGTGCCACAAAAAGGTTGCAAAACGGAGCACGACTCCCTTTAGACTTTATTTGTTTGGCAGTGGAAAATCTTGTCCTGACTGTTATTGTAAGTCAAAAAAAAATGGCCTGTATAGCATTTTAGTTTTAGGAACTGTCCGGGTTCTGCGGCTGAGGGGTGTTTGGCTTTGCGCACCTGACGATTCCCAGTAAGGAAGACGCTGATCACGTCCTGCTTCCTAATGCTTCGTGCTTCATGCATGCACAGCCCAGAATTGTGTGGGTAATGATGTGTGGATTTTTCTCATAACCGCCGTTCATAGTTTTAGTTTAGCTCGTGCATGAAGATCGGGCGAAGATGAATAACCGAGTTGGAAAAGGGGCCATGGAGGTCTTCTAGTCCAACCCCCTGTTCAAGCAGTAGACCCTATATCATTTGAGACAAATGGCTGTCCAAGCTCTTCTTCATATACTCCAGCAATGGGGCACCCACACCAAGCGATTCCACTGGTTGATTGTTCTCACGGCTAGAAAACTTCTCCTTAGTTCTAGGTTGCTTCTCTCCTTGATTAGTTTCCACCCATTGCTTCTTGTCCTGCCTTCAGGTGCTTCGGAGAGTAGCTTGACTCCCTCTTCTTTGTGGGCAGCCCCTGAGATATTGAAAAACTGCTATCATGGCACCCCTAGTCCTTCTTTTCATCAAACTAGACATACCCAATTCCTCCAGCTGTTCTCCCTTAGTCATCTTTGTGGTTCTTCTCTTTATCTTTTCCAGAGGTTGTATTTTCTCTGACTCCTTTCCAGAGATTGTATTTTAGACAGATTTTTTGGTATTTATATTTTAGAGATTTTATTTTAGACAGCTACTTAGCACTTGGTTGGATGTTACCAATCATGGAAAGGTGACCTGTGCTTGACATATTGGCTGGGGAATTCTGGGAGTTGAAGTCCACAGGTCTTAAAAGTCGCCAAGATTAAACATCCCTGATCTAAACTGTACTTGAAACGATGTGGCAGAATTCTGATCTAAACTTTATCTGATCTAAGAAGATAGGAAAATCTGCACCTTCAGACTCCCTGATGTAACTTTCGAGATGCTGTCCAGATTGAGAGCTTTGTGTATGAGGTACAAATGCCGTCTAAATTGGTAGTGCAGGATCCCACCTCCTCATTTTGCAAAAAAATGTGACTCAGCAGTTATTTGCTAAGTCAGGATTGGTTAGGCCTATAGAGATTCTCAGCCATCCAGATCATGGTTTTGTCGCCAAGTTTTTTCAAAAGGCAACTAGAATGTCTTTATTGTCATTTGAAATATTTTATTTTGCTTCTCATCCCAGAAGCTTCTTCAGCTCTGATCGGATGGTGGGGGAATGGAAGGATTTATATTCCTTGCAGACGGCTGGTCATTTCCATCCTTTTAGAGGGTCGTTGAGGCCACTTGGAGGTTTATCTGTGTCCTCGGGGTGTGGAACCTTCTTGGCTGCAGGATGGTTTTCTGCCCTGTGTCCGCTTGCTGTTGAAAGCAGGTGCAGGCTGTTGGGAATGAATTTGTGTTGTCTGCATCTCAAACGGAAGCACAAGTGGTTTCTCTAGTCTGCAATTTTGCAATTTGGGGGGGAAATCAGTCATACTCTTGCACCATTCAAAGAGTGTTCATCCCAAATTGCATAGCTAAAAGTCTGTAGAGATTCTCAGTCATCCGGGTCATGGTTGTCCTCAGTTGCCATTCGAAAAAAGCACTTTGGGGATTGGTTAGGACCTCCTTGTTTGTCCCAGTTTCCATACTAGACGGATTCTTACTGCACCCTATCCAATGCATTTCTGGGGAGGCCTCTTTCAAGAAAATGAAGCAGATCCCGCTCAGAAATGAAATGTGTTATCAAACACACGTCCTGTGTCTGTTGGAGCTGACACAGAAGGATTACTGGATTTTCTGAATGCGGTTTTCATCGTCAGGATAATGATATGTACTTCTGCATAGTGTTGTGGCTCACCGGCAGCAAGTGCAGATGGCTGAGGGCTCGGAGAGGGGCCTGCGTGTGATGCAGGGATGGGGCCAGGACCATCAGGGAGTGGAGTGCTGCCTTCGGAGATTGTGGAGGCTGGCAGCAGTGATGAAGAGGTCCCCGAGGAGCCTGTGCTCAGCACACGTGCGCACAGGGCTGCTCGAAGAAAAGAGCAGCTGCAGCAGCACGGGCGACTCGGGAGTAAGACTGCTAGGTAATGGCCCCTCCCTGAGGAGATAAAAACCAGCTGAGAGACAGTAGTTCTTTGCAGAAGGCAAAGAAGTTTTACACCTGAGTCTGGTGGACGTTAGGAATATCTTAGTTGGTGTTTGAAGACTCTTTGTGTTGGAATTATTGCTTAGTAACTTTATCTGGTGTTCTTGGCAGCCTTGCAAAACCTTGACAAGGCTCTTTCTTATCGGAGCTCCTTGGTTTGAAGCAGCCTTTTACCTGTGAAGGAACGGGACTCGTAAAGAAACATTAAAAGGTTGCGCTGTTACCTTTGTTTCGTGTTTGCTTCCTCGGAACCAGGTTTGGGTCAGAACACATAGGACGATGATAGGATAAGTCAGATGTAGATAGTAAAGTATACAACAGCCATATATCACTTGGATGGAGCAAAGATCAGGATGATGAGTTACCTCCAAGAATATTAAGCATAAATGCAATACAGGTAGTCCTCAATTTGCAACAGTTCATTTAGTGTCTTTTCGAAGTTAATGACGGCATGAAAAAAGGGACTTATGGCTATTTTTCACACTTAACAACCGTTGTAGCTTCCCCATGGTCATGTGATCAAAAACTCAGACCCTTGGCAACTGACTCATATTTACGACGGTTGCAGTGTGTTGGGGTCATGGGATCACTTCTGGCAATCTTCTGACAAGCCTAGTCACTGGGAAACAAGATTCACTTAACAACTGTGTTACTAATTTAAGAGCTGCAGTGATTCACTTAAAAATTGGGCAAAAAAAAGTTGTAGAATGGGGCAAAACTCACTTAAGAAACGTCCCACTTAGCAGCAGAAATTTGGGGCTCAATTGGGGTCATAAGTCGAGGACTAATTATACACAGTTTGGGGAAGCGGGTCAATGTTATGGACTAGAAACATGCTATGTAGAATGGCTTGCCAATTCCTGAGAAAGGACTGGGGGAGTTAATTCATTTTGATCAGCAGGGTCAAAACAAATTAATTTTCATTTAACTTTACTTTCTTCTGATATAAAACACAAGATCTAAACACCCTTGGAAAACTCGCAAATTCAAATTTAATTTACGATGCTATTCAGACTACGGACGTCATGTCTGCTTATTTTGCGAATATCTTCACTCCTCTCTTAGAAGCTTTGGGCAACCACTGTTGTCAATTTTTATACAAATGCACAATCACACTTCTGGATCACAGCAGCTAGAGTCCAATCTTGAGCCCATTTTTTTTCTGGTGTTGACTGACGTTTGCAACCCCGTTGTTAAAACATTTCATGATGTAAAATGGAGAGGTATTTAATTCCTTGGGTGTTTTGATATAATGCAATAAGTGGCGTGGTTAGAGAGTCCTTTAGCGTTTAGTTCAACTTTTAACTGTTGGCAAACTGTTGGTATTTTTTCTGTTGGCTTCCTTTGGACCAGAGGCTGTTCTTTTTCAGCCATGACTAATGAGTTCCAACTCCAGTTTTTAGACAACAGCTTCTCCTCTTCCTCTGCCTTCTCCTGTTCTTGCAATATCGGTGTCTATTCCTGTTTATTTGTGATTCTGTAATTTTATTAATGGGTGCCAACAATGTTCCTAATTCAAGAAAACGGCAATGCGTTTGCGACTAAATCCTGAAAAACTTCAGCCTTGGTTCAGGTTGCACTAGAGCAGAATTATTTCTATTGTAGAGTGATAGATATTAAACCCCAAACTCTCCATGGTCTAAGGCTTGTCTTTGCTAACCATGGTTTGTGACTTAAAAAGTGGCTGGGTTCTGCAACTCATGGAGCCATAAATCGTGGATGGCTGAACAACACAGCTGTGAGCTTAGACCTGTGGGTGAAACCAAGGCTACATATCCCAGAGACTTAATCTGTTTTAGCTTTGTACGGGTTAACAACGTATCAAAAGATACCGCAAAGAACCCTTTGGGGATGATTCAAGGCAGTGGTGGAATTCAAATTTTTTTTACTACCGGTTCTGTGGGCATGGCTTGGCAGAATGATACTATAAAATCTCCAGTCAGAGGTGGTATTTGCCGGTTCTCCGAACTACTCAAAATTTCCATTACCGGTTCTCCAGAACTGGTCAGAACCTGCTGAATACCTACCTCTGATTCAAGGGGAACCAATGAGCATCCATCGCATGTGCAACATCATGTGAATTTGTGGAGGCCGTGAAGAACAATGCCACCGGAAACATCGTGCATGCAAAAATATAATTTGAATATTAAGTTATGCTGCACCATGCTATAATGATTAATGACAAACCATTTGGGGGTGGGGGGGAGAAGGTGATCCAGAGAATGCCTGGATTCAGCTCAATGGCCCCTACCCCAATATGAATTGTAACGTGAGTTGGAGAACTTTCAGGTGTAGAAAAATCCTTGAAATAAATATGTTCTTAACTCTGGTTAAGCGGTTGGCTGTGAGTTGTTTGCTCTCCTACATCTTCAGGGTTTTTTTGTTTTTTTTTTTGAGGGAGAGGGGAGGTTGGGAGTTTACAAAAACTGGGGTTAGGAAGAATCATAGTTAAGGTGGAAAGCCAGCTGGGAGTTTGCAAAAAACGGGGGCTAGGGAGAACCTTAGTTAAGGTGGAAAGCCAGTTTTATAACAGTCATGCCAACAGCAGAATGCTACTACTGCTATTACTAGTACTGCTACTATTACCAATGTTTGTTGAGGTCAAAGGGAAACAAAAGGAGGACTTTGAACCAAATTCAGAGTAGGCCAAGAACCACAGCGGACCACAGTTCAACCCTACTGCATTACAGATATTGTAATATATGTCTCTCTGTGCCAAAACAACTACACCAGGGGAGTCAAACTCAATTTCACAGAGGGCTGCATCAGGGATGTGTTTGACCTTGGGGAGTGGGGAGGGGTGTGTGTGGCCAGCTTGATGTCACTCATGTCGAGGACGCCAGTGGTGGGCCGAGTGCACTGCCAGCGGAAACGGGCTCTCGAGCTCCATTTCTGGCTGCGACGGCTTCTCTTGCAGCCCTCAGCCAGCGAAAATGGAGCTTGGAGGGGCCACATGCTGGCTTTGCAAACGGATTTTTTTGTGGGGGGTGGGGGTGGGGCTAAAGCACTGAAGCCTTCTGTAATGACCCCAAGGGGCGTGGCACAAAGGCAACACGGTCAAATAAGCATGAAGAGTCCCTTTATTATCTCCAGCTTTGCCTCCGATGTCCAGGTTACCTTCGGTTGGAGAAAAAAACTCTCCCAAGAACAGTCTTTTAAGTGGAGAAAATTGAGTCCGAAAACAAAGTGCACACAAACTGTAACTAAAAAAATTCCAAACAAACCACGCTGCAGTAATTAACTTGACAGGGCAGGAGAAGGAATTGCAGACTTGAAAGCACGGCAAAACTCACACAGTTGGGAAGACGCCAGGAACCCAGATAAGCCTCGATGATACCAAATAGTTCACAATTTGCTCCCAACAAATTGCTGCGCGCAGCTTCCTCTTTTATACACTGGGTTCCCAGCTGCAGCTAATGAAGGGAATCAGGGCCCTTTCCTCCCCCGTAAGCCATGCAACTAATGTTGCTCCCTTCTCTGTTCCTCCCTGCGTACCCTGGAATGAAGAGGGGGTGGGCCTGGATCTTCCTCTGAACTCCTTCTCCCTTGCTCTACCTCTTCCCTGCTGTGCCCAGCCGGACTGTTCCCTTCCCCAGTTTCTTCCACACTCCCACTCCCTGTCAGCTGCTTGGCCTCCCCCTCGGAATCGGATTCCGACGGGCATGACACCTTCCCTCTGTTTGCAAAGTCTTTTGCCACCTTTGCAAAAAGGTTTTTCCAACAAGAACAGAGCCCGGGAAGGGCAAACGCATCCCTCTGGACCTCTGTTTACGAAGGGCTTTCTTTAAGTACTTGACTTAGAACCGTTTGTTTAGTGACTAAAGTAACAAAACCCCTGAAAAAAGTAACTCCCAACTGATCCTCACAGTTATGACCGTGTTGATGGTTCCCGTGGTCACATGATCAGCATTCAGGTGCTTGGCAACCGCCATGTATTCATGAGAGTCACAGCATCTTGGGTTCAAATGATTATCGTTTGTGACGTTCCCAACTGGTTTCCGACCAGCAAAGTCAATGGAGAAAAAACAGGTTTGCTTAACAGGTGCTGGATTCATTTAAGAACTGCAGTGATTCACTTAACAACCGTGGCGAAATGGACAATAAAGCCAGAGGTGGGCTGCTGGGGGCTCGGAGGGGCTCAGGAGAACCCCAGCTAAGATTCTGTGCAGTTTGGAGAAGCCCCAAATCCCCCTCCTGGCTTGTCACGCCCACCCCTCCCTCGCCTCCCAGGAGTCCCCACACGGCCTGTTTGGGGTGCAAGAAGGTGAGGGGTACACGGAAGCTCAGGGAGGGCAAAAAAATGGTCCTCCCAGAAGTTTGGGAAGGCCGGAAATGGGCCCGTTTCCAGCTTCCAGAGAGCCTCCGGAGCCCAGGGAGGCCATTTTCGCCCTCCCGGAGGCCTGAGGAAAGCCTCCGGAGCCCGGGGAGGTCAAAAATACCTCCTTTGCATGGTGCAGGAGGCTGACTAGGCCACACCCAGCATGGCCACAGCCACCCAGCAACCGGGGCAGAGAACCCCTTGCTAAAATTTTTGAAGCCCACCCCTGTATAAAAACACTGTGATTCACTTAGCAGCTGCCTTGTTTAGCGATGGAAATTCTGGTCCAACTGTGCTCGCAAGTCAAGGACTACCTGTAGGTAGGCAAATGGGCCACTGACATGTTCTGCAGAGGATAAGCATTTTGACAAAAGCAAAAACTAGAACTCACTGTCTCCTGGCGATTGGCTCAAAGTCACCAGCCAGTTTTTCTGCCTGCGCTGGGACTAGAACTCACCGTCGCCTAGTGACTGGCCCAAAGTCACCCAGCCAGCTTTCAGGATGTTCAGGATTAGAACTCACCTTCTCTTACCGACTGGTTCTAAGTAACCCAACTTGCTTTTATGGCTAAAGCGGGACTAAGGCCACTTTCTACTTCTGATTGGCCCAAAATCACCTAGGGGCTTTCATGCCTAAAGGTGGGACTAGAACTCACAGTCTCCTGGTTTCTAGTTCCGGTGATTTAACCACTGAACCAAACTGGAATTGATACTAATCAGCGGAATTATGACGATGATCATCTACAACTTTTAGCGCCGATCGTAACGTTTCCTCCCAACATAGAGAAAATTATTATGTTGGGCATCCACAGCCTGAATAGTAAATTCACAGTGGTTAGAGACACCCCTCAAATTGTGGCATAAAAACTATGGAGAGAACTTCTCATATATATACAGTACTGTAAAATACGTATCTGTGTTTCAAGATCTTCAGGGCAGGAAAATATTTAATAGAAAAAGTCCTTTAGCACCATCTGGTGGATTTCTTTGGATATTATCTCTGTTTATTTTCGTAATTTGGACCCGGTTGGCATCCTAAGAACAGACAGGGCTTGTGATGACGCGGGGTGGGATTCAAAAGCAACAAAGTTACAAAAACAGGTCAAGTCCCTTTAATTCCTTCAACTTGGCTTCAAAGGTCCAAATATCATTGGCTGTAGAAAAAACTCCCCCACAAACAGTTGCGAGAAGGTAGAACTTCCGTTCATACTCAAAATACGTATAAATTATAAATGGAAAAAACAACACAAACCACACTGAAGCAATTAATGAGACAAGGCAGGATAAGGGCTTGAAGATGTCCACAGATATCGAAATACACACACTGGGAAGGACGCCAGAACTCAGATAAGAACTGACAAACTTGAAATATTTTCACGCTTTGCTTCCAGCACTGGGCCATGCACAGTTTGTCCTTTTAAACAATCCTCACAGCTGCAGCCCATGAAGGGGATCAAGGCCCTTTCCTCCCCCCGTAGACCACGCCATTCACGTTTCTTCCTTATCCGCTCTTCCCTGCATGTCCTAGGATGAAGAGGGGATGGGCCTGGGTCTTCCTCTGACTACCGAGCCAGCCTGTGCCCTTCCCCAGTTTCCTCCACAACCTCCATACTCCCGCTTCCTGTCGGCTGTTCCTCCTCTTCCTTGGAGTCAGACTGACAGAAATATTGGATTCAATTGTGGTGGTAAGTCGAGGACTACCTGTATTCACATTCCTTTCTCTTTGCTTCAGAAGTGGTTACTCCAAGTATGCAGGAGGAAAAAGAAAAAGAAAGGAATATATATGTGTATTTCCCCTCAATGAGGTTCTGCTAATACATTCCAAGCAAAGGCCAATTGACTGATTCATACCGCTTGAGGAGGCCAAAAAAACCAACTGCTGATTATGAATTATTGTCCTCATTTTTCTTAATGGTGACTGGCGTGTCTCTTAGCAGATTGTATTTGTTGACCCAGATGGTGATAACTATCTTATTCATAACACTGGGTTCATCTTTGAAGGACTGAAATTTCACCATTCTTTCAAGGTGTACACATGGAGTGAGTGTGAACAAGTGTGTCACACAGACTGCTTTAGTACCACACTTATAAAGCCTTAGTAAGACCACACCTAGAAAGCTGCATCCAGTTTTGGTCACCACACTATAAAAAAGATGTTGAGACTCTAGAAAAAGTGCAGAGAAGAGCAACCGGGATTGTTATGTCCTGAGGACTCAAGGAGTTCTCACTCAGGTCCACTCACTTTACGTGGGCGTTATTCCCCCATTCCCATTGGTTGGCTCTCCCCAGCAGCCAGCTATAAAAGCAGGCTGCGGGGTCCAACCGATTGCTGATTGCTGCGAGCCAGTTCCAGGCTTGGCAAGCACGGTCAGCCCTTTATTGTAAAATAAAGTATTGTTGCACTCATGCTCTGGTTCAGCCTCTCATTGCTCAAACAAAACACTGGCGACGAGGATGGGATGGCTACCAGAAGCACCTTGCAACCGCTGAGTCACTAGCCACCGATCCACAGCCCAGAGAGAGCGATCGGCTGGCGACAAGAAAACGCTGATCCGCAGCCAGAGAGAGCGGTCAGCTAGCAAACGCAGCGATCAAAAGAGCAAACACAGATCCGCAGCCAGAGAAAGCGGTCTGAGTCAAATAGTTAGAAGCGTCTGTGGCAGCTTGTTAGCCCTTCTGGGGAAAGTGAAGCGCTGCGAGCCGCAGCCGCTCTGCATTTGGCGCGAAATTCAAACGGGTGTCATTTGAATTTCGAGCCAGTAGGAATCACAGCACAGCGCTGTAGAGAAGTCACTAACGCCCACTTTTTTTTGGCGCGAATCAAGACACCTCCAACGGCTAGCAGCCAACGTGGTAACCCAGAGAGAGAGAAAGAGAGGGTAGCAAAAAACCTCTCCAGAGCTGATATCACTAGTAACTCACGAGTGCTCGTAGTCCCAGAGAGATTTTTCCGGGTAGCCCAGCCGTTCCAGCACCATGAGTTCCAACCCAGTATTCCCGGCGTTTAAACCAGGCGAAGAGAAGTGGGAATCGTATAAGAACCGCTTCAATCATTACATCGATCTGCGGTCGGCCTGGCGGATGCGGGAGAGCATCGGAAAAATCCTATTTCCTAATCTACTGTGGAGCCACCGTTTACGATACCGCTGCAGCACTCGTGGCGCCGAAGAGAATTGAAAAACGTTCCGTGGTCCGAGTTGCTTGAGATCCTTACTAACCACTACGCTCCCAGGCCTTCACAAATCGCCAGGAGGTTCACGTTCCGAATGAGGAAGCAATCAAGTAAGGAGACCATCAACCAATATATGGCCCCTCAGAACAGCAGCCCTGCACTGCGGGTTTGGAACATACCTGGAGGACATGCTCCTCGATCAATTAGTTTGTGGGGTCAAGGATCTCAACCTACAGGCGACTGCTAGCTAAAAAGACCTCAACCTCGCATAGCGTGAGGAGGCCCTAGCAGCCAAGCTAGCGAACTCAGCCACCGAAATTCAGGGCCCAAGCGCCAAGCTAGCATCGTTCCCAGTCCATTCCGAAGAGGTGGAAGCGGAGGAAGCCCACAACGATGAGAACGATGTCCATCGCCTCACCAATGACAGACGGTCGCAGGTAGGGGCCAAACAAGAATACACGGTCCACCCAAGCACATCACCCTGTGCCTAGCCTGTGGGGATCACATCAAAGGAGCCACCTGCAAGTTTAAAGGAGCCGTTTGCAACAACTGCCATAAGAGGGGCACATTGCGAGAGTCTGCCAAGCCCCCAAAGCGCTGCACACAGACCCCGTCCTGCGCACTCGGGACCACAGAGGCAAGTATTAAACTGTCGCACGCACCGCCTTGCCAGGTGTACTTGCCACACTGTTAGTAAAATTTCTCTCTCCGTTTCCCTAGAAGGTAAACCGTGCCACATGGAGGTTGACACAGGGTCAGCGCTCTCAATAATCTCGTGGAACACCCTCAAGAGACTCCACCCCAGCCTATCTACTACCCGGCTTCAGAGATGCCAGTTCGGTCTGAAGGACTACCAGGGAAGGCCATTCCCGTGATCGGCAGAGGCAAGTTCTTTGTCAGTTTTAGAGCTTTTAAAGGCCACCTACCTCTAGTGGTAGTTAACGGCAATCTACCCACCTTATTGGGGCTCGATTGGTTTCCCCACCTCGGCCTAGGGTTAACAGGAGTCCATGCTGTCTCAACCTCAGACACTGACTCCTTATTCGCTGACTACGCAGATGTGTTCAGCGAGGAGCTGGGGTGTTATAATGGAACCCCCATCTCGTTCACCGTTGACCCCAGGCAGTCCCAATCAGATTAAAACCACGTAGAGTTCCATTTGCTATTAGAGGCCAAAACTAGAAGCTGAATTGGATAAACTACTAAAACAAGGGGTCATTGAGCCAACAGATTTCGCCAAGTGGGAGACGCCCATTGTCACACCCTCAAAAAAGATGGTAGCCTGAGAATTTGCTCGGACTACAAGACAACAATCAATAAATATTTACAAGTTAGCGCCTACCCCGTGCCCGTCATTCAGCACTTATTGCACACATTCGAACCGGGCAGTATTTTTGCTAAATTGGACATGTCTCAAGCATATCAACAGTTCCCTGTTGATAACCAAACAATGAACTTCAGACCATCGTCACTCACAGGGTGCCTTCCGATGCAAGCGTCTCCAATTTGGTGTAAGTGTTGCCCGGGTATTTTCAGTCCCTCATGGAGCCATTTTACAGGGCCTCCCTGGTGTAGTACCCTACTTGGCGACATCTTGGTCTCGGCCAGGGACAGACCCCAACTCTTCCAGAGAGTGTGAGCAGTGTTAGAGAGGTTCAGACAGCATGGCCTCAGGTTAAAAAAGAAAAATGTGCCATTGCCACTAGACAGGTGGACTTTCTGGGTTATAAAATTGACGCCTCTGGCATTCACCCCCTGGAGTCCAAGGTTAGGGCGATCCACGAAGCTCCACACCGACCTCCAAAACGGAGCTACAAGCTTTCTTGGGGCTCCTAAACTTTTATGCATCCTTCTTGCCCCATAAAGCCTCAGTAGCCGAACCCCTACACAGATTACTAGACAAAAAGTCACCGTGGCACTGGGGGCACAAAGAAGACCAGGCGTTTAACGCCGTCAAATCACTACTTACGTCAGAGGCAGTGCTCATCCAATTCGACCCCAACCTTCCTTTAGTACTGGCAGCAGACGCATCCCCTTTTGGAATTGGGCGGTCCTTAGTCACAGACTCCCCAATGGCGCCAAGGCCCCCATCGCCTTTTTCTCCAGGACGCTCTCGGCCACGGAGCGAAATACAGCCAAATAGACAAGGAAGCCCTAGCAGCTGTTGCAGCCGTGAAAAAGTTTCACAAATTCCTTTTTGGCCATTTCTTGAACTGGTCACCGACCATAAGCCCCTCCTGGGCCTACTGGCGGCGACAAACAGACACCTCAAGTCCTTTCCCTAGAATGACAAGGTGGGCGCTTTTCCTAGCGGCCTATTCATACAAACTTATTCACCGCCCGGGCAAAACTCTATCACGCCGACGCTCTCAGTCGCTGCCCCTTACCCGCTCCGGCTGAGGACCCAGCTCCTGTCAACGCCATTTTTGAAATCACCCAGTTGGATCTGCCCATCACCGCCCTTGACATCGCCGCTAAAACCAAGGCAGACCAAGCGCTCGCCCAGGTGCTCGACTGGGTGAGGAGGGGTGGCCGGGAGGCAACGTCGATAACAAATTCGCACCCTTTAAGACTCGCATGCAGGAGCTGTCCAGTTTGCAGGGTTGTCTACTGTGGGGCACTCGGTGGTCATCCCGACCTCGCTGCGTGCCCGAGTCCTGGAGCGTTGCACGAGGACACCCGGCATTGTGAGAATGAGGCGTTAGCACGCAGCTACGATGTGGTGGCCAGGTCGAGAGCGAGGACATTGTCAATTGGGTAGTTCCTGCAGCATTTGCCAGGAATCCCGTCCTGCTCCCCCCATCGCCACCCTACCAGATGGGAGAGCGCCAACGCCTGGTCTAGAATCCCATGCTCGATCTGGCAGGCCCGTGCATGGAAAGATGTTCCTAGTGGTGCGTGGACGCTTATTCCAAATGGATAGGCGTGGTGCAGCTATCCCGACCACCACACTAGCAATCACCAACGTGTTGCAGCGCCTGTTAATGACACATGGACTACCCGACTCCATTGTCTCCGATAATGGCCCACAGTTCGCATCAGTAGAATTCAGCCGTTTTGCTGCCAACCTGGGCATTCGCCACATTTTCACAGCCCCATTTCACCCTGCCAGTAATGGGTTGGCTGAAAGGGCCGTCAGGACCACCAAAGAGGCCCTCGCTAGGTTTGGCAGGGATGACTGGCACCACAAACTCGCACGGTTCCTGATGAGCCAACACTCAACCCCTGTGCAGTCACCAATAAGTCCCCAGCGGAACTTCTGATGGGCCGGCGCCTGAGGACTGTATTGGACAGATTGCACCCACAATACTGCCCTGACTCTCCCCTCGCTTCTCGTCGGGGTTAGACATTTTGTTACAGGAACCGATATTCCAAGGAATTTGCCAGGGACCCACTTTGGATTCCAGGCGAGGTCATCGCCATCACACGGGCCGAGATCGTATAGAGTCAGGCTGGAGGATGAGTCGCGTCTGGAGGAGACATATAGACCAGCAGAAGGCGCCTCAGCACCCTTGCCAACAAGAGTCCAGAGTCTCCAGTCGAGAGGGAACCGCCTCATCCGCCGCCCAGCCACATCGTGCCCAGCGACCAGTCTGCACCAGCGGTCGTTCAGGTCAGCCAAACTCGGACAACAGCGCCCAGAGAGTTGACCAGCCTGATCCAACCCACGAGAGCTCGACCCCAGCAACCAACCCGGTGTTTCCAGAGGATGCCCAGTCCAGAGAGAGTGTTGGCGACACTATGCCGGCTCGACCATCACAGACTGGTACCGAACAGACAGACAATGTTCCCGAGTTGCGCCGTTCCGGGCGCCAACACAAACCCCGTCTACCTCAAGGACTATGCATGTTCGCATCTGGGGGAAGGGTTGTTATGTCCTGAGGACCCAAGGAGTTCTCACTCAGGCCCACTCACTTTACGTGGGCGTTATTCCCCATTCCCATTGGTTGGCTCTCCCCAGCAGCCAGCTATAAAAGCAGGCTGCGGGGTCCAACCGGTTGCTGATTGCTGCGAGCCAGTTCCAGAAGCTTGCAGCACGGTCAGCCCTTTATTGTAAAATAAAGTATTGTTGCACTCATGCTCTGGTTCAGCCTCTCATTGCTCAAACAAAACAGGGATGATTAAGGGATTGGAGACTAAAACATATGAAGAACGGTTGCAGGAACTGGGCAATGTAGTCTAGCAAAGAGAAGGACCAGAGGAGACATGATAGCAGCCTTCCAGTATTTGAGTGGCTGCCACAGAGAGGAGGAAGGGGTCCAGCTATTTTCTAAAGCCCCCAAAGGCCAGACAAGGAATAATGGATGGAAACTGAACAAGGAGAGATTCAACCTGGAAATAAGGAGAAATTTTCTGACAGTGCGAACAATCAATCTGTGGAATGGCTTGCCTTCGGAAGTTCTGGGAGCTTCATCACTGGAAGGTTTTAAGAAGAGACTGGGCAGCCATCTGTCAGAAATAGTGTAGGGTCTCCTGCTTGGGTGGAGGGTTGGATTAGATGACCTACAACGTCCCTTCCATCTCTGTTAATCTATAATCTGTAATCTGATTAAGGGCCTGGAGACTTAAACATTCAAAGAACGGTTGCAGGATTTGGATATGAGTTTAGAGAAAAGATGACTGGGGTGATATGATAGCAATATTCCATCATTTGAGGGGCTGTCACAAAAAAACAGGGGGCGGGGGTTGTCAACTTATTTTCCAAAACACCAGAAGGCAAGACAATGAATGGAAACTAATCAAGGAGAGAAGAACCTTGGAATTAAGGAGAAACTTCCAAACGGAACAAATAATCAGTGCAACAACTTGCTTCCAGAAGTTGCAGGTGTGTCATCACCGCAGGTTTTTAAAGAAGAGATTGGACAGCCACCTGTCTGAAATGGTATAAGGTTTCCTGCTTGAGCAGAGGGTTGGACTAGAAGACCTCCAAGGCCCCTTCCAGCTCTATTCTGATCGACTGAAGACAAAAAGCACTTTTGTCTGCAGTTACAGCGCTAACCTGGGATGCTCAAACCAAGATCTGAAAGTTTACATTTGTTGCTAGAGCTGGTATAGCTTAAACTTTTGGGTTACCAATATTATTTATATTATTTAATTCTGCTTAATAACAATACTGTACTTGAGTCAGAAGCTTATTAAGGCTGGCAGATAGACAACATAACCTGGCTTGGTAGATATTGAAAACTAAAAAATTTAATGCAATTATTTATCTTCTGCTGTTTGGGATAACTTTGTGACATGACATGCAATTAATCTTTGACTTACGACAGTAACGGAGGCTGCCCATTACTGTTGTAAGTTGTGATGGTGTCAAATCAGGCACCAGACAAACAAATGATGCGCAGTTGAGTTTTATTATCGGACACTTTTATTGGAAATACATCTTGATGATGGTAGCATTCAGGTTCATCTCCATTAGATGGTGCTAAAACACCAATGTTCTGATTGTCAGAAAAAGTTGGATCTGATGATATTTTTCATGGAACATATTCCTTTCCTTCTCCCTTTTGTGTCTTTCTCTCTCTCTTTTAATCTCTCTTATTCATTCATTTATTTGTTCGTTTGTCAAACATGTCCAAGATAGCAGGTTTAGGTATAAACATAAACAAAGGAAGTAAGTACAGATAAGTAAGGACAGTAAGACAGGGATGAGGACCTCTTAGGAATGGGGTGAGGTCCATGGTAGACAGTTTGAGGTTGAAGCTGTGAGGGGTTGAGGTTGTAACAACGGAGCTGGGAAGAGCATTGACCACTCTGTTGCTGAAGTTGTATTTTCTGCAATCGAGTTTGAAGCAATTTACCTTGCATTTGTATCTGTGATGACCAGGGCGTGGCAGGAAGGCAACACAGTCAGATAAGCAATAAGAGTCCCTTTATTATCTCCAACTTTCCCCCCCAGTGTCCAGGTTACGTTCTGGCTGGAGAAAAACTGTCCCAGGAACAGCCTTTGACTGCAGAAAATTAAATCCAAAACATGAGCAACACAAACTGTAACTTAAAGTCCATACAAGCCAAACTGAGGTAATTAGTTTGGCAGGGCAGGAGCAAGAATTTCAGACTTGAAGGCACGGCAAAACTCACACAGTTGGAAAGAAGCCAGGAACACAGATAAGCCATGACAATATAAGATAAAGTCACATTTGTTCCCAACAACCTGACCCACGTAGCTTGCCTTTCTTACCAACTGTCTTCCCAGCTGTGGCTAATGAAGGGAATCAGGGCCCTTTCCTCCCCTGTAAGCCACACAACCCACGTTGCTCTCTTCTCTGTTCCTCCCTATGTGCCCTGGTTCTTCTTCAGAACTCCCTCTCCCTTGTTCTATCTCTCCCCTGCTGTCCCCAGCCGGACTTTGCCCTTCCCCAGCCTCCTCCACAGCCAATGGAGCCAGACTCCCACTCCCTCTCAGCTGCCTGGCTTCCTCCTTGGATTCAGACTCTGACAGGGGCATGACACTATTGGTTGTTTGCCCATGTTTATTGTGATTGAGGCTGAAGAAGTCATTGACAGGCAAGACATTGTAGCAGACAATTTTGTGAACTAGGCTTAGATCAGACTGCAAGTTCCAGATTGTCCAAGGCCAGAATTTCAAGTCTGGTGGCATAAGGGATTCTGTGTGAAAGTGTTTAGATATAGACTAAGATGGCTATCAGGAAGACATTGGCCTCTTGCCTCTGAAGTTTTGGATCTCCAAGAGCTTCTGAGCGATGAAATATGGATCTGTAGTGTTTATTTTACTTCATTTTTCATACACCGATGGACACGGGTTTTCTGGCCAAATTATAAATCATGACCAGAGTTTTATAGATATCCCCTTTCCCTGCCAATTTGTGTTAAACAATTAAGTGGGAAAAAAACGGAGCTGGTATTCAGCAGGTTCGGACCAGTTCTGGAGAACCAGTAGTGGAAATTTTGTGTAGTTCAGACAACTGGCAAACACCGCCTCTGATTGGCTCTGCCCCCATCTATTCCCTGCCTCCCGAGTCCCAGCTGATTGGCTGGGTCTTCTTTGGTTGTCCTGCACAGGAGAACGGAGCTGGAAAGCAGGTTAGTAGGGTGGAGAGGAATGGGGATTTTGCAGAAATTGTATTGTTTGAAGCTGACCCCACCCCATTACCCATCAACCTTCACTCTCAAAACAAGTGCATGCTGGGAAGCCAGACTCCATTTCCTTTTAGCATTTGGAGAAAAAAGAAGCACAAAGGAGAGTGAACCCATCTTAATCTGTGGCACATGGTCATCCAAGGACAAACCCATATCCCACACGCAGAGCATTGCTGGTGAGATTTAGATTGCTTGTATTTATTAATTGTTATGTTCAGCAGTAACCCAATACTGCCTATCTTGTATTTGATTCTCATTTTATGTATCCTTATTTTCCCCAGTTTCACCATATCCTGTTCTTTCAATAAAGCATTCAGAGCTACGCGCACAGTCTGTTTTATTGGAGGATAGGTGGGTTTAGCTGCATGTCGAGCTGAGCACAGACTAACGTGCAGTGGGGACAGATCCCCCCAAATCCACTAGGAACCTGTGTATCTCACACAGGAGAGTTGTAACACTCACCTTGCTACAGTCTAGACCATCCATAGCTTCTGAGTAGCCTCGATGTATGTGAATGGCCATAGTTACAGCTCAAGCAAGTTTCTGGCTAATATGGATAAATGAGAATCAGAGCTGGTTACTGACTTTGCGCTTGTTCAGATCTGAAGTTTATGTGCAAGATTAACACGGGGACAAGGTTGTAAAGACGAATGAACATTCCTTTTAAGTGATGGATGTGGCCCAGGGTCTCCTAATGAAGAAAGAAAAAGAAAACATAACAGGAAACCAATTTTTTAGAGTGCCGATATTGGAAGGATGGTAAAAAGTATCTCCAGGTACACAGGAAAAAAAAAAACCCACTTGAAAGATGTTTAACATGCAATTGTGGGGTGAAGATCATCCATTTTGCCTGCAACTTTTTCAGGATTTGTTTTAAAAGACCATCTGGGGTTGGCCATTTCTGATACTCCATGGAAGAAAAGGGTCCAAGATGTTGCATTTGATAAGAAAACCCAACTGGTGACTAAAGTCGGATTTCATTAAGAAAAAGAATTATGGATGTATGACTAAAGGACAGCAAATCTAATTTCAGAGGTTAATCAAGGTCCTTGCGACAGAGATTCAGTCCAGTCCAAAATAATTGGAAATCTGAATAGGAAATATTGCAGAGTAGAATAACAGAATAATGGAAGGGACCTTGGAGATCTTCTAGTCCAACCCCCCTGCTCAGTCAGGCAACCCAATACCATTTCAGACAAATGGTTGTCCAATCTCTTCTGAAATTAGTCACACGGTTGTTAAGGGAATCTGACTTTGCTTGTCGGAGGGTCGCAAAATGGAATCATGTGACCCCGGGACGCTGCAACCATCATAAATAGGAACCAGTTGTCAAGCATCCAAATGTAAATCACATGAAACCATGGGTGCTGCAACATTTATTGTGAAAAACGGTCATAAGTCCCTTTTTTCAGTGCCGTTGTAACTTCGACCTGTTGTAAGTCGAGGACTACCTGTTCAGAGTAGCTTGCCCTGCTAGTGTTGGGGAGGGTGTGGTTTGCTTTTTCTTTGATCATTCCTTGAAGAGGATATTGTCTTAAGTTGGCTTGATTGTTGTCTCCTGGGTAGTTCCTTGATTAAAGTATTGGTTTCTGCTTGATTGTTTGTCTGGTGTTAATACGTTCTTTTCTACTGGTAAAAAAACAACAACAAGCACAGCAGGAAAAGGCAGATGCAAACCACTTCTGTAGTGATGTCAGGAAAGCGAAATGGACAAATAGCCACCAGGAGTCCAGCCTGATGTGGAGAGTTTCTCTTATTAGTCAATAAAGGAGAAATTTGATTTTCTTTTGGTCGATAGGTTAGTGCCACCTGTAGGCTTCTCATTGGTGAACTGCAGTTTTATCACATTTCTTCCCGGCGAAGAAATCATTTCTTCCAGGTGCCATTTTTCAGTTTTAACGGTAGAAAATAGTGTCTACAATATTACCACCGTTTTTAATATGCTTTTCATTTGATCGCAGCAGAACTTTAGAATTACCCAAGTTCTTGGTGAACTAGACATTGTTCTGTGCTATTGTTGATCGTGACTTACCTGTTTAAATGTTTTCTTCTTCATAATGTTATATGGTTTGTCGTTTTGATCATTGAACCCAGATTTAGGGTTGCAATTCCAGAAAAGCTCTCCCTTCTTCTGGTAAAATTGTAGACTATGTCACTGAAGATGAAGCCACCTGTTGAGTGTTGTGGTTAGCCGGCAACCTGTGGAGACAGCAACAGTAGGGAAGAACAGGGACCAGTCCAGGAGTCTGGGGAGGACTTGGATGAGGGTCCTGCATCAGATATAAAGATGGGGCCAGGACCGTCTGGGAATTATGTGCTGACTCCAGAGCCTTCATAATCTGGCAGCAGCGAGGCAGAGGAACAAGGGGAGCCTGTTCCCAGTGCATGTGTGCACAGAGCTGCTAGAAGACGAGAGCAGCTGAGACAAAAGGGGCGACTTGGGAGCAAGGAGGTGATTGTCTCTCCCATAAGGTATAAAGGAAGTGCAAAGGTAGAGAAACCTTTGCAGGAAGCAAAGTCATTCGCTCTGCTCGGATTAAACCTTGAAGCTTTGTGTGGACTTTGTACTCTGGTTGGCTTTTTACAGTTAATTTGGCACTGTAGTTTTGGGCAGCAATTCAAAGGAAATAAAGGTGGGTGCTTATCTCAAGGAACTGTTTGGGACTCATTATGGGCTGGGAATGTGCATAATTCCCAGCGTTGAAATAAAACAAGAGTTGTTTCGACTAAGCATGCGCTTAATTACAGTCTCAGGAAGCCTTGGTCAGAACACTGTCTCCCAGTCAAGCTTCAATGTGGATTTTTAAAAAGTAATATTTTTTACAAAAATATTGTACGTAGGTTTAAAAAAAACAAACTACAGAAACAGAAAGAAAAAGACAGAAAATATAAAAGAGTAAAAAAAAAATTGAAAGAAGGAAAAAGAAAGAAAAATAATTCAAAGAAATGACTTCCAGTGATTTTTTTGCATAATAATTAACATCCCCGCCCCTTCCAAAGTACACAACAGGGTTCTCTTCTTTCCATAAATACATCTTTTCAATCAATAGATCCTGAAATCACCAGTTTATAGTTACTCATTTTCAGCAAAATCTCCATAAAGGGGTGTCAACTTTTATAAAGATAATTGTAGTTCTTTTCCTTAATCGAATAAGTCAATTTAGCCGTTTCTGCAAACTCAGCTATCTTCATGATCCATTCCATTATTATGGGTTATCCTGTACAGACGTCTTCCTTCTTCATGCATATAATAGCTTAACTGCAATTATCATATATAGGATCAGGTGTCCACGAGCTTTTTCTAGTTGACTATCCATAAATCTAATAAAAAATGTTCCAATTTCACCGGAATGATAATTTTTTAAAAAGTCTTTCAGCGTATTTCTATTTTTTTAAAAATATATTTTTGTTGAAATTTTCCTTTTTACATATCTCAATCACATATTAAACAGTACTATGACATTTTTTATACAACTACATTTCATATCCAATACAATCTATACATTCTATTTCTATACCTTCTACATCTATTGTATATGGTTCCTTTTCTTATTTCTATTGTCTATCCAATCATACCATTTCTCCCAAATTGCATAATATTCAGAATCTTCTTTTCCTTTTAATTCTATAGTCAATTTGTCCATTTCCACGTACTCATTTTTTAAAAAAATTACTAATTAATTAATTAATAATTATTTCTATTTTTATCCCCCTCCTTTTCACACATCCACCATACATGATAAAATGCCCTTTCAATTATTTAAACATAATAAATGATATTCTTCTGATTAAATCTAACAATACATCAATGTTCCCATATATATTCCCATATGCATAATAATATCACACATGATAACTTTGCTTAAATTTGTCTAATTGCTTTATAAATACATCAAATCTTTTTTAGGTTGTTCTATTCTCTATCCATTGATAAAACATATTCCATACCATGTAATATTCAGTTTCTTCTTTTTCTTTAATTTCTAGTGTCAATCTATTCATTTCTGCACATTCAAATATTTTTTTCAATTATTTTTCCCTCTATCGGTATTTTATCACACTTCCAATTTTGGGCATACACAATCCTAGCTGCTGTTAAGACATATATAATTAAGTAAATCTTTTCTTTACTCTAACCTTCTGGTACCATTCCTAATAGAATGTTTTTCACATTTCCAACAGAAAATTAGAAGCAGCTTTTACCTCGTAGTGAATTCCTGTGGGGCCATACACCAGCAAAAGATAAGTTTTAAAAAGTTCTCTTTTAAATTTCAAGTCGAGGTGAATTCCAGACCTTTTAATGACATTTTTTCCCCATGGATCTATTTGAATATTATAACCAACATTCTTGGCCCACGATACTGTACCTTCTTTCATTTGCTCATTTCAAATCTCAATGGAAGTTTATACATTTTAGCAATTGCTTGTTCATCATATGCCCATAATTCATTTTCAAATTCTGCTTGATCATATTCTGTTCCTGATGCTCTCAAGCTTTTATTTTTCTTTGTAGAAGTCACTGTTAGCTAGTTCCTGATATGGGAACTGTAAGAGAAGAGCAGGAAGAGTTAAGTGTGTCATAAGCTTAGAGTCCTTATGTTGCCACAAACGATCACAGTCCAACCCGTCCTGAATTCTGCTGACCCTTACCTGGTGCCAATTTAGTGTTGAACTTGAGTTGACCAAACTCTTGTGTATAGGCTTGAATAAATCTTCTACAGTGCGACCTAATTGTTGGTCTTGATTCTTTCCACCTAATGGGAATGTGGCAAAGGAGTGTCAGGGAAACTGGTGCATATAGTTTTATGATGGTTTCAACTGGTCTATATATGAAATATTAATGAAGAGTTGCAATATTGATTGATTTATATGGCTGGCCATCTCACCACAGGAGTTTAGGGTGTTATAAAAGGATTTAAACAACAAGTATAACATATTATCCAAGTTGCTTATGGTATAGGTATAAATACATACATAGATTGGAAGGGATCTTGTAGGTCATCTAGTCCAACACCTTCCCTAAGCAGGAAATCCTATACCATTTCTGACAAATGGCAGTCCAGTCTCTTCTTCAAAGCCTCCAGTGATGAAGCTCCCACAACTTCCAAAGGCAACTTCTGTTCCATTGGTTGATTGTTCTCACTCCTTATTTCCAGGTTGAATCTCTCCTTGTTCAGAAAATTTCCCCTTATTTCCCGGTTGAATCTCTCCTCGTTCAGTTTCCATCCATTATTCCTTATCTGGCCTTCAGGTGTTTTAGAAAATAGCTTGACCCCTTCCTCCCTGGGGCAGCTAGACCCTATATGGTATAATAGGGTCTCCTGCTTGTGCAGAGGGTTGGACTAGAAGATGTCCAAGGTCCCTGCCAACTCTGTTGTTCCGTTAAAATAATAAACCCCACATCACAATAAACACTATATGACCAAAAACCATCTTAGTTTTGCTGGCTGGATTGGGGCCAGAAGGGGGCGTTCGCTGCTGAATGTGGTTAATAGAATAAGAAGACCTCATCCTCATGCCATCCGTCTCTAAGTTCTGGTATTAGTTATAGTTTTAAATTTTAAATCTCTCTGTATAAAAGCGAAAGACCACTCATGCATCATTGAAAAATCTTCAGAACCGTAAAGCCTACTTGAAATTTGGCATGTATGTTCCTCCTCTTGGCTTCTAGAAGCTGACTGAGAAAGGATTTTTCGAAATGACCATCAGAGCATTTAGATTATTTCCTATATTATTATTATTGACACACTTTGATGCTAAGGAGTTCTACTGCCCCTCCCCACCTGAAAAGAAATCTGTTCCAAATGCAAAACACAAGCAGAGGACAGGAGTTTCAATTTCAGTTTTAGTTTCACAGCACCTAGCAGCTTTAGTACAGAACAGTTGAGCTAAGCCACGCCCAGGCTTCTTGCTGTCTCCTTCTTGCTCACACAGCGAATACTGTTTCAGTTTCCAAACAGCCCTCAACTCTCTCACACACTGACCGGACGCTAGCCAGATGAATACCGATGGATACGGGTAGGCAGAGGCAGAATTTGTTTTCTCCTTATTTTCCTCCCCAAAAACTAAGCTCGACCACATAGTTTTATAGCGAAGCACGGAGATCGAGCTAGTCTTAAATATTAAATTTACTCAACTACTTAAATGTAATATTTAATTTCAATGCAATATTGGACATAATTTTAATTCAAGGATTTATTCTTCAAGCGCCCTGTTGCCCTGTATGGCACTGAATGCTGGGCAGTAACAACAGGAACCCAAAGCTCTCTCTATGCCATGGAAATGCGAAGGCTCCGTTGAATAGCGGGCTTCTCAGAGGTACCGGCAGACCACGCCCACCATGGCCACGCCCACCATGGCCACGCCCACCCAGCAACCAGGCAGAGAACCTGTTCCTGGGCTTTTTGAAGTCCATCCCTGGCAAGACCCCATCAACAAAGATATGCAGGCTGAAAGGCCCTGCATCCTGGTGATGCAGCTGTCCGTGCAAAGTGGCCTCGTTTAATGATCCGAAAAGCGGATCTTGCACCTGCGGGAACACGCTAGGGAGAAGATGATTTAAATCAATTAATTAACTATTTTTTAATTAAATAGTTATGGATAGAATTATTATTAAATTCAATGGTAAATGATATAAATACGAATAAATAATATGAAACAAATCCCACGAATTAAATAAGTAAATATTAATTTGACTTTTAATTTAAAACAGGGGTCTTCAAACTTGGCAGCTTTAAGACTGGTAGACTTCAACTCCCAGAATTCCTCCTCCAGTCATGTTAGCTCAGGAATTCTGGGAGTTGAAGTCCACAAGTCTTAAAGCTGCCAAGTTTGAAGACCCTTGGATTAGATAGATAGATAGATAGATAGATAGATAGATAGACAGATAGATAGATAGATAGAGATAGACAGACTAGATAGATAGAGATAGAGATAGAGATAGGTAGATAGATAGATAGATAGATAGACAGAGAGAGAGAGAGAGAGAGAGAGAGAGAGACAGACTAGACAGATAGATAGATAGATAGATAGATAGATAGATAGATAGATAGATAGATAGACAGACAGACAGACAGACAGACAGACAGACAGACAGACAGATATAGGTGATAGAGATGGAGATAGAAGATAGATACTGTAGAGCAGGGGTCTTCAAACTTGGCAGCTTTAAGACTTGTGGACTTCAACTCCCAGAATTCCTCCTCCAGTCATCTTAGCTCAGGAATTCTGGGAGTTGAAATCCAGAAGTCTTAAACTTGTCAAGTTTGAAGACCCTTGATTTAAAGATTGAATTTAATATTTACATTTAAACATTAACAATAGTTTTAACGTTTGTTGGACTTTTCTATTTGCCTTTTAATCATCTGCAAGCCAGCCAGCGTCGCCTTCCCGGAGAGAGAGACGGGCAGCCTAAAAATGTAATAAATAAAAATCAATCAATCAACCCACGTCGATTGTATTCTCCCCCAATGCTGAATTATTATTGTTATTATTTATTTTTAGCGGGAGCTTCCAAAATCCTCTTCAGCCTCAGGGGGCAGTTCCAATAAATATGATCTAGAATAGAAGGATTAAATTGCTGAACAGGCTGCTCTCATCCCGTCAATGGCAATTTACAAAAATGAACTGTGAAACCTTCCCTCCTGCCTTTAAAAAAAAAAAAAAGAAAAGGAAAAAAAAATAGACCCACCTTAAAACATTTCTTGGCTGTATTTCATGCATCCTTTCAAGGGCACCGTGCATTAATTTTGGAGAGCCATTGACTTGGTTGCCAATCTCCAATAAATTATGGCAGGTAATTAAGCTGTTCGTTTTCCCTTCAGCTCTGATGTCCCTGGTGTCCTTGGAATATCTCATAGCCCTGGATTGATTTGCAGCTCAAATTAGTGGTGGTGGCCCAGTTTGTTGATCCGTAGCTGTTGATAAGTCAGGCTGAATTGGGGGTGTTGAGAGTGAAGAATGTTAACATCTTGAAACCTTCATAAAGGCTTTAATACGTCATTAGAAGAGGACAATTACACAGACGGGGGTCCTTTCTTTTTCGTAGCACCGGATTCTTAGTCAGCGTATGTTGCCCATAATTATCCCAGTTTTTCCCTTGTCTCTCCCTTCCTCTGCTGCAAGACACATAATTGGGTATTTTGAGGGCTATCAGGCCCCAAACCAAGAAGGAAACATGTTGATTCTCCCAAGATGAATTAGAATTAGAATAGAATTAGAATAACAGAGTTGGAAGGGGCCTTGGAGGTCTTCTAGTCCAACCCCCTGCTTAGGCAGGAAACCTATTCTATTTCAGACAAATGATTGTCCAATCTCTTCTTAAAAACTTCCAGTGTTGGAAGTTGGAACTTCTGGAGATTGGAACTTCTGAAGGCAAGTCATTCCACCGATTAACTGTTCTTGCTGTCAGGAAATTTCTCCTTAGTTCTAGGTTGCTTCTCTCCTTGATTAGTTTCCATCCATTGTTTCTTGTCCTGCGCTCAGGTGCTTTGGAGAATAGCTTGACTCCCTCTTCTTTGGGGCAGGCCCTGAGATATTGGAAGACTGCTACCATGTCACCCCTAGTCCTTCTTTTCATTAAACTAGACATACCCTGTTCCAGCAACTGTCCTTAAGATGTTTTAGCCTCCGGTCCCGTAATCATCTTTTTTTACATTGTGGGGACCAAAACTGGATGCAGTATTCCAAGTGTGGCCTTCCCGTGATCTTGATTCCATCTCTCTGTTAATGCAGCCTAGAACTGTGTTCATTTTTTGGGGGGCAGCTGCAGCACACGGCTGGCTCACATTTAAATGGTTGTCTTGCCAGACTGTAGACTCTGCTATCTGCATCGACAATCCATACTGGGAACCCTTGAGAAGCATCTGTTTTCACCCTCTTTCTCTCCCACAGACTCTGTAAAGCTAAGTTGCCTCTTATTCAAGGGTGGGCTTCAAAAATTTTAGCAAAAGGTTCTCTGCTTGGTTGCTGGGTGGGCGTGGCCATGGTGGCTGTGGCCTAAGCCAGCCTCCTGCACCACGGTGGGGGAGGGAAAGGGCGGTTTTGCACTCCCTGGGCTCCGGAGGCTCTCTGGAAGCCAGAAACAGGCCCATTTCCAGCCTTCCTGAACTTTCAGGAGGCCTGTTTTTCACCCTCCCTCGAGCCTCTGTGCACACCATGCGCTTACCTGCATCCAAAACGGGTCGTGTGGGGTCTCCTGGGAGGAGAGGGGTGGGCGGGGCCAGCGGCTTTCCCAAACCCCTGCGAACCCTCAGCAGCCCACCCCTGGCGTCTTATTCCATTGCTCTCCCTCACCTCCTTAGTACATTCCATCACACCGACCCGCAATTTGTGCATAATTTAAAGTTGAACTGCCACCTTTCATGCCCCACCTATCGCTGTTCTCCAGCAACAAGTAGGGCAACGTGAGCGAGGAGGCTGGGAAAGGAATGGAGAGGAATAACCTTGTTTGTTTAGATCAGGGGTCAGCAACCTTAAACACTCAAAGAGCACAAAGGTCCTAACCGGAAGCCCCTCGTTCAATTCTGGAGCAGACCGGAAGTTCAGTTCCCCCACCATAGAGTCTCCTCCTAGCATGGGATCCTTTTTCCTCTACCTATCCTAACTGAAAGCCCTATCAACTGTGGAGCTGACTGACAACAGGGAGCTGCAGCAAAGGCATGAAAGAGCCACATGTGGCTCCAGAGCTGCAGGTGGCTGACCCATGGTTTGGATGGAGCAATCAAGCAATAGAAGACAAATACATTGGTCGCCGATCTCTACATTGGCAGAGATCATAAATGCCAGATCAGGCTGTCAGGGCTCCGGTAGTTACCCTAATTTAGATAGATAGATAGATAGATAGATAGATAGATAGATAGATAGATAGATAGATAGATAGATAGATAAAGAGATAGACAAACTAGATAGATAGAGATAGAGATAGGTAGGTAGGTAGATAGAGAGAGAGAGAGAGGGAGAGAGAGGGAGGGAGACACACACACACACACACACAGAGAGAGAGAGACAGAGACAGAAAGAGAAAGAGAGATAGAGAGAGATAGATAGACTAGATAGATAGATAGATAGATAGATAGATAGATAGACAGACAGACAGATAGATAGATAGATAGATATAGGTGATAGAGATGGAGATAGAAGATAGATACTGTAGAGCAGGGTTCTTCAAACTTGGCAGCTTTAAGACTTGTGGACTTCAACTCCCAGAATTCCTCCTCCAGTCATCTTAGCTCAGGAATTCTGGGAGTTGAAATCCAGAAGTCTTAAACTTGTCAGGGCTCTGGTAGTTACCCTAATTTAAATCATGAATCAGTCTCTAGGTGGAAGATTTATTAGGAGTAAACATGCCGGCACTGCCTGGGTGTAGCTGACTCTCAGACACATCATTCATTGTCACCCTTGACCCTGGTTTCCTCCCCACCCTCTGGGTGTATCATAATTCATATTCTCCAATGGGACACGTCCATAGCCAAGAGTCATCAACCATGCTCTCCAGTTAGAATTTTGCGTGGCAGAAATGTCGGTTACCTGGAAACTATCTATGGAAACATTTATGGAATGCAGTTGTGGTTTTGCAAGCTGCTGCACTGCTCACCTCTCCCTTTCTGCTGGCAACTCTAAAAGACCAGAGAAATACAGGTAATGAGACTTTTTTTTTTTCAAAAGGATTCTACCTTCATGAACGGATAAGGGTTGCACATTCCTCTTGTCATTTTCAGTGTTCTGCATTTAATCTTAAATCCTGGAATTTAAGAGCATCTTTTGGAATCTATGTACAGGTAGTGCCCGACATACAACTATTCATTTAGTGACTGTTCACAGTTATCACAGGACTGAAAAAAGGGACTGATGATAGTTTTTCACACTTACAACAGTTGCATCCCCAATTCCCCATAGTTACGTGATCAAAATTCAGAGACTTGGCCAACGGTTCATATTTATGATGGTTGCAGTCGTGGGATCCACTCTTGTGACGTTCTGATCAGCAAAGTGAACAAGGAAGCCAGATTCACTTAACAACCGGGTCGCTCGTTTAACAACCATAATGATTCATTTAACAACTTTGGCCTGAAAAGTCATAAAATGGGGCAAAACTCCCTTTATAAGCGCCTTGCTTAACAACGGAATTTGGGGGGCTCGGTTGTGCTCGTAAGTCAAGGACTAGCTGTATAACCTTGCAAATGAGCTATTGGGTTGGGGGCTTTCATTTTTAATTTAACGGTGCAAAACCTTAGATTAAAAGCATCAGAAAGTCTCCAGAAATAATTACAACAGTGAATGAAAGCCAGCACAAATATACAGAAGTTTTTTTTGTTGTTATTTAAATCTGAAATGCTTCCCTGTTTGCACTGGCTGAATGATATTCATCAAGGAGAAACTGTTCAGAATCTTGATTTACCCCAGAAGTAAGATCAAGGGAGAGAACAGTTAGATGCTTATTTATTCAATATATATCCTACCTCTCTTCTCAGTGGGTATGGAGGGAGATTAACAAAATTCAGAAACAGCATCCCCCAAGAATCAGACAGGTGTCTAATGGGAAAGACGTGTCAGATTGTTAGATCCTAAACTGTTTAATGCTTCAACACAGTTTAAACTGTGCCCTGTAAGCAATGGACAACCAGATCTTTCCAAGCAAACGTCTTGGGAATAACTTACCACCTACATTTCCCAAACAATGGAAACTTTGGGATATTCTTCAAGTGCAGTCTCATGTAGAATGCATTATAGTAGTCAAGAGGGTGTACAACCAAGGTGTCACCCCTTCCAACCAGCTCAAGCAAATTCAAGCAAACCCAGGTGAGAAATCACTTCATGGATGGAACGAAGGAGCATAGTACATAGAATAACCCAGTTGGAAAGGGATCTTGGAGGTTTTCGAGTCCAACCCTTTGCTTGAGAAGGAGACCTTATCCCCTTCCAGACAAATGGTTGTCCAATCTCTTCTTTTACAAGAAGCGTCACGGGGTCCTCTGATCAACTTTTGAGATCTTCTGACAAATTCAACGGGGAAGCCAGATTCACTTAACAACCATGTTACTTACTTAACAACTGAGGTGATTCACTTAATGGTGGCAAGAGAGGTCGTAAAATAGGGCAAAACTGTCCCGCACCAGAGAAATCAGGAAATTCAGGCGGTTCAAATGAGTATAAAGATTGGTTGCAAGCTTGAGCTCTCCACAAGAATCTGAACTACTAACAGTCAAAGGAAATTAGCGGGAGATAAAAAAGGAAGTCAAAGTGGGCTGGACTTTGATTTCTTGTGAGCATGCAGGGACTCATGATTGATGAAGCATTTGACTCCTCCCTCAACCTGGTCCTCTCCTACAAAACTCACTTAACAACCATCTCACTTAGCAGCAAAAATTTTGAGCACAAGTGTGGTCATAAGTGGAGAACTACCTGTATCTTTTCGGCCCATCTCACTCCTGTCCTTGAAAATATTCTCATCCGTTCCTTATGCGTGACGAACGTTCAGCATAGAAACAGAACCATGGACAGCTCCTCCTGATCTTCAGCGGTATTCCCCATTTCCATTTGTCTCCCGTTGACTTCAATGTCTCTCTTGCACAGATATCCTTGACTTTGCTTCAGTCACGGAAGCAATTAACTCTCTATCAAGGTGTGTGTGTGTGGGAAAACCCTTGATGTGCATTTATTGAATAGATTCCACTGCGGTGCGATATTTGAAGACAACTGCCATAATTAAGAGCTCTTTGAGGGATTGGTAAGCAAAACGCAAGGACGGAAAAGCCACTGAAAGAATTAGCTCACTTATATTGAATGGGATGAGCTAATCTATCTGATTCTGCACCCAACACCTACTTATGTTCATAGATTTCTCCATTAAATACATGAAGGCCCCTCCTTCTATTCCCTTTCAGGGCAGATAATACCATGCATTTTTTTTAAAAAAACAATTTTTTAATTAGTTTATAATTTAGCAGACAAAGAAAATACAAAAGGAAATAGTAAGGAAGTTAAGGAAGGGAAAAGGGAAGGGAAAAGTGGGAAAAGCAAGGAGGAAAAAGTAGAAAAAGACATTGACTTCTGACTCTCTTTGGTGTAGTAGAATAAGACATTAACATCAAACCTTAATGTTTTACTTTTCGATAATAATATATATTAACCATTTCTATAACAATAAATCTACCTAATCACAAAGTTCAGAAGCTGCTTCCAAGTAGACATAAAAGTATTTAAATATTTCTTTTCTTTGATCAAAACAATCAGTTTAGCCACGTCTTGCTAACTCCATCAGTGCTTGCAGCCACTCGTCCATTGTGAGGATCAAAATGTCCTTCCTGTCGACCCTGAAGATGACATATGTGCGGCCATATTTTATTGTAGCCTTTGTCTATCCTTTTCTTCGTTTTGTTTAGGTTTCCGAAAAGGATTTTAACAGAACTTCAGGCTGGCAACACTCTAGCTGTTGAAAGGGGAGGAGTTTATAGTGATATAGGGAGAATGTTAGGTCTAGACAGCATTCTTTCCCACGAGAACAGAAAATATACCTGGTGGCAGTTGAGTTTGAAGTACCAGACTGATGGACTGAGAATTGATTGGAGATGCGACTCTGGGAGGAAATTTCAAAGTTTTGCTTTTTACTGGGTGTAATTCTGGAATCTGGCCAGAGTCGGAATTACACTCAGACCGTGCCAATTTGATATGTTCCTAATAAACAGACTTTAAAGAAAGTTGAATGCCTTGGATTTTATTTTGGGGTACATATTTCTGGGGACATATGTTTCTTTTCTTTTTTTCCTTATATATATATATAAAACTATGTTTTTACTTATACCTATTATCTTGTAAGCAATTGACAAAAATAAATAAATAAAATAAAAATTAAATATTACTTGGAAGCTTGACACTTCCATTTCTGTGCGGGGAGAAGTCTTGCTACCATGAACATACATAACCGTGATGGCAAACCTATGGCACGCATGCCACAGGTGGCACGCAGAGCCATTTGTCAGGCATGTGAGCCCCAGCCACTTACCTGCAGTGCGCGTGCGCATGCCTCCCAGCTGGTTTTTGGCCTGTTTGAGGCCATTTGAGGCCTCCCAGAGATTCGAGGGAAGCCTCTGCAGCCTTGGGAGGCTGAAAAACGGGCCTTCCCAAAATACCAGAAGTGCTGAAACGGTCCTGTTTTCAGCCTCCCAAGGCTCCAGAGACCCTTCGGAGGCTGAAAGCAGGCAATTCTGGTATTTCCAGAAGGCCCATTTTTTGGTCTCCCAAGGCTGCAGAGGCTTCCCTCAAGACTCCGGGAGGGTGAAAATGGCCTCAAATGGGCCAAAAATCAGCTGGGGGCAGGGTGCATTGCATTATAGGTGCTGGCGCATGCTTTTGGCACACCACAACAAACAGGTTCGCCATCACTGATAAATAACATTAAAGTTCCAGATTTTTCCCCCCAGGTCTTTTTCCATTAAACTCAAAAGAAAAGTCTTTGGTTTTCTTTCTATATTCACTTGAAGGATTCTTTCTATTAAGATATGAATCCTACTCCAATATTTCTTTGCCAGACAAATGCTTTGTAAAGGACAGAATGTGATTAAAAATAGGCAACCTAAGAATTCATCGGTATTTAATTGAAGCAGAGATAACTAAATTCTAGTTGACACCAACATCACTTAGGGTTTGCCTTTTTATCCTTTGAAAACTGCTTTGTTTCAGGCTGCACTCACCCACCCCCGACCGATTTGCAAATAATAACATTAATAATGCTGATCTTGGACACAGCAAAGGTGACTAATAAGCAAATCTTGGACCACATGACACCACGTATGTCACTGGAAGGCCAAACCACACAACTGCTTCTCACTTACTTTGGCCACATCATGCCATAACGATATAGAAGCCCATGACAAGATCTAAAACGAATTCCAACAATGGTAAAAGGATATTAAAGTCTACCAGTCTTATCAAAGCTGCATCCAGTTTTGGTCGCCACGATGTAAGTAAAAGATGTTGGGACTCTAGATAGAGTACAGAGAAGAGCAACAAAGCTGATTGGGGGACTAGAGGCTAAAACATATAAAGAACGGTTACTGGAACTGGGTAGGTCTAGTTTGATGAAAAGAAGGACTAGGGGAGACGTGATAGCAGTCTTCCAGTATCTCAGGGGCTGCCCCAAAGAAAAGGGAGTCAAGCTACTCTCCAAAGAATCTGAAGGCAGGAGAAGAAATAGATGGAAACTAAGCAAGGAGAGAAATAGCCGGACACTAATGGCTGGACAGCAAAAATGGAGAGCATTTAAACATGGACATCTATTGAGATTCTTAGTCATCCAGGTCATGGTTGTTCCAAAGAGGCTTTCCCAAAAGGCAAATCAGAAAATCCAATTGCCTCTTGAAGAAGCACCTTTGGGATTTAAACATGGCGACCGTTGCTTTCAGAAAGGAGAGAGAAGGGAGTGGGACTTGTGGAGAGGGAGAAAGGAGAGGAGGAGGAGGAGGTGGAGGAGGAGGAAGAGGAAGGAGACTACAAGGTCCTTGGTGGTCTCTGAGCTTTTCTTGCAGACATTTCATGGTCCAGCTAGACAGCCACATTAGTGCTAGAAGGGAGTGGGACTTAAGGAGAGAGGAGGAGGAGGAGGAAGAGGAGGAGGAAGAAGACTAGGTAGCAACATCAGTGCTAGAAGCAATGGTGGGATTCAAATTTTTTTACTACCGGTTGTATGGGTGTGGCTTGGGGGGCATGGCTTGGTAGGTGGTGGGCTTGGTGGGCATGGCTTGGTGGGCATGGCTTGGTGGGCCTGGTGTGGCTTGGTGGGCATGGCTTGGTGGGCGTGGCAGGGGAAGGATACTGCAAAAAAAACCATTCCCTCCCCACCCCACTAACCTGCTTTCCAGCTCCGGTCTCCTGTACAGGGCAACCAAAGAAGATCCAGCCGATCATCTGGGACTTGGGAGGCAGAGGATAGATGGGGTCGGGGCCAGTCAGAGGTGGGATTTTCTGGTTCTCCAAACTACTCAAAGTTTCTGATACCGGTTCGCCAGAACTGGTCTGTCATGCCCTTGTTAGAGTCGGACTCTGAGGGAGAGGAGGAACAACTGACAGGGAGTGCTGGTGTGGCTCCGGAGGTTGTGGAGGAGGCTGGGGAAGGGCAGAGGCTGGCTGGGCAGTCAGAGGAAGAACCAGGCCCATCGCCTCTTCATCCTAGGACACACAGGGAGGAACAGAAAAGGAAACCACTTGGCTTATGAGAGAGGAAGCGGCCATGATCCCCCTCATTGGTTGCAGCTGGGGAGAATTGTATATAAGAGAGACAGTTACAACACAGAGTTGCCAGAAGCAAAGGGTGTTTTATTTTGGGCTGAAGTTATCTTGGTTGGCGTCCTTCCAACAGACTGCCTTGTTATCTCCTTGAAGTTCGTAATTACTTATCCTGGTCCATTGTGGAATTTCCTTCATTGTAGTTTGTTTTCGTTTTTTTTATTTCACCTTTATCTGCGCATTAAGTTCGGACTGTATTGCTTTCTTTTAAAGACTATTTTTGAGTAAGTTTTGTCTCCAACTGAGAATTATTGAACAGGGGGGCCAAGTTGGAGGCACTAAAGGACATTTATTTACGTTCTGGATTTTGGTACTTTTGTGTTACACTCTGGGTCATCACATGGTCAGAACCTGCTGAATACCACCTCTGACGACAACAGAATTGCTCCCTCAAGTCTCACAAACATTGTCAGGCCCATATCTGAAGACATAAGCTTCTCGGGACTCAGGACCTGATGGATTGGCGGATTCACTGCCTTGCCATTTTGATTTATATTTTTTTTCCCCCAGCTTGTAGAGAAGGGTCATGTCTGTAGGTTTTACTGCAGATTGAAGTGATTTATTTTCATTTTATTTTGCCAATGGGGATTTAGCAAGATTATCTCTCTCCAGCACATCAAAACAGTGTGGGATTTCCTCTGCGTCCTCTTCACATGTCTCTCCGGTCTAACATCAATGGATAGCTTCAGCAAGAAATGCGGAACAGGGGCGGGAACTGGGTATGTCTAATTTAATGAAAAGAAGGACTAGGGGTGACATGATAGGAGTCTTCCAATATTTGAGGGGCTGCCGCAAAGAAGAGGGAGTCAAGCTATTCTCCAAAGCACTGAAGGCAGGACAAGAAGCAATGGGTGGAAACTAATCAAGGAGAGAAACAACCTAGAACTAAGGAGGAATTTCATGACAATTAATCAATGGAAAAGCTTGCCTCCAGCAGTTGTGAATGCTCCAACACTGGAAGTTTTTAAGAAGAGATTGGACAACCCTTTGACTGAAATGGTAGAGGATCCAATCTGTTCACCAAGACCAGAGATTTAATTTTGAAAGCTTTCGGACTTGTGCTGGAGCCCACCCAGAGGTGCTATTCAGCAGGTTCTGACCAGTTCTGGAAAACCAGTAGCGGAAATTTTGAATAGATAGATAGAATAGAATAGAATTCTTTATTGGCCAAGGGTGATTGGACCCACAAGGAATTTGTCTTGGTGCAAATGCTCTCAGTGTACATAAGAGAAAAGATACTTTCACCAAGAGTCAAGAATCATCAGGTACAACTCTTAATAACAGTCATAGGGTACAATACGCAATCAAATCATACTAGGAAACAGTCAGTACAAATTGTAAGGATACAAGCGAAAAAGTTACAGTCATACAGTCACAAGTGGGAGGGGATGGGTGATAAGGAGTGATGAGAAGATTAAACAGTAATAGTAGTGAAGACTTTGTAAATAGTTGAACAGTGTTGAGGGAATTATTTGTTTAGCAGAGTGATGGCGTTTGGAAAAAAACTGTCTAGTTGTGTCTGGTTGTTCTGGTGTGCAGGGCTCTATAGCGTCGTTTTGAGGGAAGGAGTTGAAACAGTTTATGTCCAGGGATGTGAGGGATCTGTTCGAAGAACCGGCAAATACCGGCTCTGACTGGAGATTTTACAGTATCCTTCCCCTGCCACACCCACCACGCCACATGCACAGAACTGGTAGTTAAAAAAAAATTGAATCCTACCACTGAGCCCATCCTCAGGGAATTTCTCTCTACCAAAACGTGTTGCTTTGGGCTATTTTCCATGCATTGTGCAGGTCATTTAGTAACTGTTCAAAGTTACAATGGCACTGAAAAATAAATGACGTACGGCCATTTTTCAAAGTTACGACCTTTGACCCGATCATGTGATCAAAATTCAGATACTTGGCAACTAGTTCATGTTGATGGCCGTTGCCATGTCCCTGGCTCACGTGATTCCCTTTGCCATCCTTCTGACGAGCAAAGTCCACAGGGCAGCCCGATCCACTTCACAAAGCATCGCTAACTTAACAACTGCAGTGATTCGCTTCACAACGGTGGCAAGAAAGGTCACAAAATGGGGGCAAAACTCACTTCACAAATGTCTCGTTCAAACAACCCAAACCTTGGGCTCCATTGTGGTCTTAAGTTTCCAATAAATAATTATAAAATCAGAGTTGTCTCCAGACCTAAGAACTGAGTTTCCAGAAATAGTTGGACATTTGCCTCGGGAAGAGTGTAGTTGAAGATGCTCAGTTTTCTTTTATGAGCTGCCTCAGTTGGCTAGGGAGATATATCACACTGGTGAAGTTTTTATCCCTGTTATATGTCCCTGCAAGCTGTTTTGGGTGATGCCGAAAGAAGGGAGGAAGGAAAGGAGAAGGGTTCAGGATAATAACTCAAGATTCTTCGCAAAGGGAAGAGCTATAAACCTGCTCTTCATAAAACAATAGATCATGGTGAAGTCTCTAAGGAAGTTCTTGGTGACTTCCCCAGATGCGTGCATGCAACAATCCTTGGCAACAATATATTTTTTTAACCAATTATTTATTTAGTCCTAAAGTGTATATGCTGTATCATTTCCCTAGAAGGACAATAGTGTAGCACATACTTCACCAGGGACAACCTCCCACTCTAATTCATCATGTATTCTGAAATGAAATAAAACTTAAAAGCCCAACTTTGTGTCATCTCAGGTGTTAACAAGGGAGTGTGATGCAAGAGGAAGTGATTAATATTTCAGCCCATGTAAGAAGGGCCTTTTCAAAACTCAAAACATCTACCAAAGATGCTTGGAGCCGCCCAATGTTCTCACATACGTATTAAATTAGTCTTTCTTTATTCCCGACTTCTTCAGTTCTCTGTAATCTCTGGTTGACTCTAAACAATATTTAATAAAACATGTTTTCTCTGGCAGCTGACAGGGAGCCATGACGAGATCATAATTACATAAAAATCCTGCAGGGTTGTTTATTTATTCTTCACTTTGTTTTGCCTTTAAAAGAAGGCAATTGCTTTGAGGAAGGATGGTGTTGCCTTCAGTATGTGATGGAGCGATAAAAAATTCATATTTCCCCACTGTTAGTTACAGAATGTGAAAATGCATGCAAGACACCAACGAGTTCTCCAGTGAAGATGACGGGTGGCTTAATGAATTAGCTGGTTGGCAATTTCTTTTGAAAGGTAAAGTCTGAAGTCAGTTATCTAAGGTGTCTTTATATTTCAGTTCTCCCTCTCTCTCACCCCCTCGCTCCTTCCTTCCCCCCTCTCCCTCCCTCCCTCCCTCTCTCTCCCATTTTCTGGAAGCAAATAGGCCCTCTGCAATTCTCTCTCTCATCTATCTTCATCATCAGTGGTGGGATTCCAAATTGTGCGTTACTGCTTCTGCATACTACTGGTTCGCTTTGCGTGCTTGGCAGCACTCAAAGATCACCTGAGCTGTTTTTCAGCTCAGCTGAGGCATGGCAATCTGCTCTGCCACGCAAATCAGCTGAGATAAAAATCAATGGAATAAAGAACAGGAAAGAAAAGGGGCAGCTGGGCAGGGCCAGTCAGAGGTGGTATTTGCCGGTTCTTTGAAGTGATCAAAGTTTCTGTTCCCATAAGCCAAAACTGGTCCAAATCAGCTGAATACCACCTCTGTTCATCATATCTATCTATCTATCTATCTATCTATCTATCTATCTATCTATCTATCTATCTATCTATCTATCTATCTATCCATCCATCCATCTATCTATCATCTACTTATCATCTGTCTACCTATCACCCATCTCTCTCTCTCTCTCCATCTCTCTCTCTATCATCATCATCACCTACCTATCTTCTATCTACATGTCATCCATCCATCCATCTCTATCCTATCTATCTATCTATCTATCTATCTATCTATCTATCTATCTATCTATCTATCATCTACCTACCTACCTACCTACCTATCCAGTGGTGGGATTCCAAATAATTTAACAACTGGTTCTTCCTAATGACCAGCTAAATGCGTGTGGGGCGTGTCATGTGACTGGGTGGGTTTGACCAACTCTATGTCACTCGCGTGGGTGTTGCCTGTATGGGCCAGGCAGGGTTGGGGAGAGAATCCTGAGATCTCCGGTGGGTGGAGTGTGAGGGAGGCAAGAGGAAAGAAAGATCCAACCTCTCTCTCCCTCTCTCTCTCACTCTCTCTCTCTCTCTCTCTCTGTGTGTGTGTGTGTGTGAGAGAGAGAGAGAGAGGGAGAGAGAGAGAGAGAGAAATGGTGTTGTTAGCTTTTTAAAAAGCCCAGAGGAGGGAAAAAGATAAAGTTGTGCCAAAGAAATCCCAGGGAGGGAGCAAGGAAAGAAAAGGAATTCCTGCTCTGAAAAGGGGGTATCCTCTCAAGAAAGCAAACCCTTTGCATACAGGAGGCAGAGTGTGCACGGATATGCCAGGGAAGCTCCACACCTTTTCCTTTGAGTTATAGGGTGGGGCTTTGCTAGCAGTGGTGGCTCTTCCATCCCAAGGACCAGCCCATAGATTTCCACTGCTCTCCTCTCCTCTCCTCTGCCTTCTGTGCATTTGCGCGTCAGGCACTGGACCCAGCTGTTCCTCCTCTTCCTCATTAACCACCTCCAGGCCTGGGGGCTGTTGACTCTCCATCTGAGGGCTGACAGACGGCCCAGGCACTCTCTCTCTCTCTCTCTCTCTCTCTGCCAGTTCCATTCCCTCTTCCTCCCCAGAGCTGTTGGATTGCCCTGATCTGATTCAGCTACCGGAGGGGCCAGTGGCCAATAGGTCACAACAGTTCCTCTCCTAGCTGCAAGAATGTCTTTCTCTCTTTTTTTAAATTAATGACCACTTTGGAAAATGAATTGTGGATATTGTGAATTATGTCTTTGAGCTGCTTCCTTAAACTGGCAAGGCCTCTTCTGGCTTCGGAGCTGTCGATGTCTCCATAAATTATACTGCTCAGAATGCTGTGATAGGGATCAAGCATCTCACTAACTTTTGTCAATGTTCATAACCCATCAAATGATTGATATTTACATTGCGGCTCATCTAAAATGTTAATGCAAATCATTAATTCCAGTCTACAGATTTCTTCCAGCTTGTTAAGTGAAACTTGAGGAAAGGAAGAAAATGAGCTGCCTTTTAATGAGGCTGCCTTGTGCATGGATTACAGGTCGCGCAGTTTAATCTTGGTCTGTAGCATGATTGATCTAAACTGTAATTGGAGGAGGGAGAACCCAGGCTCATCAAATAATAACCCCCCCTCCCCCAATCCCTTCAAAGCTTTGTGCAAAGGGTTTAACCTGATTGGGTAGAACTTGGAGAGTTATGGAAATCTCTCAAAGTTACTTTAGGAGTTAGATCTGAAATGTATGGGATCTTGAACAGGGCACTTTCTGAACGCAAAACTTGTGCATTATTTTGCACTACAGCTGAGTTCTGCATTTTATCTATCATCTGTCTGTCTGTCTGTCTGTCTGTCTATCTGTTCATCCATCCATCCATCCATCCATCCATCCATCCATCCATCCATCCGTCTATCTATCTATCTATCTATCTATCTATCTATCTATCTATCTATCTATCTATCTCTCTATCTCTCTATTCATCTATCCATCCCCCCCTCCGTTCCCTCATCTACCTATCTATCATCTATCTATCTATCTATCTATCTATCTATCTATCTATCTATCTATCTATCTACCATCTACTTATCATCTATCTACCTATCACCCCCCTCTCTCTCTATCTATCTCTCTATCGTCATCATCATCTACCTATCTTCTATCTACATGTCATCCATCCATCTCTATCCTATCTATCTATCTAATCTGTCTATATCTATCTATCTATCTATCTATCTATCTATCTATCTATCTATCATCTACTTATCATCTATCTACCTATCATCCATCTCTCTCTCTCTCTCTCTCCATCTCTCTCTCTCTCTCATCATCATCATCTACCTATCTTCTATCTACATGTCATCCATCCATATCTATCTATCTATCTATCTATCTATCTATCTATCTATCTATCTATCTATCATCATCTATCTCTCTATTCATCTATCCATCCCCCCCTCCGTTCCCTCATCTACCTATCTATCATCTATCTATCTATCTCATCTATCTATCTATCTATCTATCTATCTATCTATCTATCTATCTATCATCTACTTATCATCTATCTACCTATCACCCATCTCTCTCTCTCTCCATCTATCTCTCTATCATCATCATCATCTACCTATCTTTTATCTACATGTCATCCATCCATCTCTATCCTATCTATCTATTTATCTAATCTGTCTATATCTATCTATCTATCTATCTATCTATCTATCTATCTATCTATCTATCTATCATCTACTTATCATCTATCTACCTATCATCCATCCATCTCTCTCTCTCTCTCTCTCTTTCTCTCTCTCTCTCTCTCTATCATCATCATCATCTACCTATCTTCTATCTACATGTCATCCATTCATATCTATCTATCTATCTATCTATCTATCTATCTATCTATCTATCTATCTATCTATCTATCATCTATCTCTCATCTTGTTGCCCAAACATTTGATGAACATTTGCAGGAATTGCATACGCCTAGCCTAATGAAAAGAAGGACAAGGGATGACATGATAGAAGTCTTCCAATATCTTGATGTCATTTTTGTTTTCGTTTTACTTCAATTTCTACTTTTCCCCCTGAAAAATGCTCTGAATTAAAAGATCTTAAAGCAACTGGAGGTTTAATTTATACTGCTTACCAGCTGCCCAAGACAATAAAAAAAAAGTTTTAGAGCTAACCACAACAAAATAAAAAGCAACAACTGTTTAAGATCAGAGATTTGGGGGCGGGGGGGAAGGAAAGAGGGAAAAAATGCTAAGGGGGGGGGGGGGACTTTGAGGTTTGTCCCTACCTAAATACAAATCTGTATTAAAAATAATGATGGGGAACAAATCGACATCCTACTGTTCAGAAAGTTCAGTTTGGGCCTTTGCTTATAAGAAGAAAGTGACTTTACACCCCAGTCATGTCATGCTATCAGCGATATCAGCTTTGGAGCCGAGGATCTTGCATTCTAATCAATTCTTTATCTGGAAAGGTTTATGTGAACTGCAGCAGCTTATTGGAAGTTGAACTCAAAGCTACCTTTTCCTGGCTGGTCTTTAGAAAAACCTAAAGCCATTTCAATCTACGAGAGGTACCTATGTGTGGAATTATAGGCTCCCCGCGACTGCATTATTTGAAAGAGACTCAATTATTTTTTATTTATTCTGGGTGTTTAAGAAGGGATTTAAGCACCGCCATGTAAAATGCAGCCCCTTCTCCCAGCAGCATCCAGAATATAATAGCAGCTTTTAAACATGCCATCAGGAAAAATACTTAACCGTAGGCAATACAGTTGTATCATATATATATATATATATATATTTCTTTGTCTGTGAGATCTAAAAACGAAATCTCTGAAAGCAACGGAGAGCTCACCTTCCTGTTTTTAAGATAAAGGAAGTTGTGAAACGAATAAGTTGCTAATGGACACCTAGAACGCAGTGGAAGGAAAGTTTACATCTCACGGAAGAGATGAATGATACAAAAACTGCTTAATAATAGAATCTGGGAATTATAGCAACGACACCGGAAGTTTTAAAGAGGAGATTGGATAACTATTTGTCTGAAATGGTATAGGGTTTCCTGCCTAAGGGGGTTGGACTAGAAGACCTCCAAAGTCCCTTCCAACTCTGTTACTCTGTTATTTGTGAAGCAAATATCAGTTCTCTTTTTAAATAATTGATATGTTATATTTATATATTATATTATATGTTATATATATTTTATATTGATATACAGATTTCAGTTCTCGAGGAGTTTTAAGAGATCTTGCAAAGGAACTCGGCCCCCAAATAGTAATTTCAATATTAGCATTTTGGAATTGGAAGCCAACCGGCTAAGCGTGCCTGATCTGGGTTATAAAAACCCATATTATATATGATAGCTATCTGGAGGGACTTCCACAAAAAAGAAGGGGACAATCTATTCTCCAAAGCACCCAAAGGCAGGACAAGAAGCGATGGATGGAAACTAATCAAGGAGAGAAGCAACCTAGAATTAAAGAGAAATTTCCTGACAGTGAGAAGAATTAATCGGTGGAATGATTTATCTCCAGAAGTTGTGGCTGCTCCATCACTGGAGGTTTTTAAGAAGAGATTGGAGAACCCTTTGCCTGAAATGGTATAGGATCTCCTGTCTGAGCAGGGGGTTGGACTAGAAGACCTCCAAGGTCCCTTTCAACTCTATTATTCTGCTATACTGTGAGCGTTACTATGGTTGACTGTCGCTATATGGAACCTACTGTGATTGATTGCTTTTTTACTGATTTTTCAAAAATCCTGTTGGCCACCCAAAGCCTCTGTGAAATGGAGAGTCATATAGATAGAGAGACCACATCTACCAACTGCCTTGTTCAGCGACCGTTCAAAATTACAATGGTCCTGGAAAAAAAACAACACACACGTTATGATCGATATCCACATTCATGACTTTCACAGCCGTCTTCTATCATGTGTTTGCCATTAGAGCTGGTATGTGTCGCCTTTTTCCTTTCCCGTGGAGTTTAATTTGTTCCCCCGTCCCTTGCAGTGCACAGAGATAGGAGAGGAAGCAAATTTAGACGAGGAAACAGGAAATACACTCACCTATTTATGTATTCTGCTTGGGACTACGCATGCCGCTGCATTGCTTTCAGTCTGCATTCCCCATGGTGTAATCTCTTCCTCTCCAATGGGGGGAGAGGAAAACCGAGCCATTTTTCTAGGCACTCTTTTCCATACTTGACCTATTCTCCCATCCTTGCAAAATGGAGACATTGGAGAGAAAGGGATTACGGGAGAGTAGCAGGAATGCAACGGGGGATACATCCAGCTATTTACATAGCATGTTTGGGGCTGCTGACACCAGCATATTGCTTTCTATATGTACTGTGGAAAGGGAACTTCACCAGGACAGGGGTGACACCCAAGCAGGAAAAATGCATGGGGAACATCAGGCTAGCCATAAAAGCAAACTTGCATAGGAAAAGAGATTTGATAAAAGGTATTGAAAGAAGCCCCCTAGACAAAAGCCAAGTAATTAAAGCTAGGGAAACAAGAAAAATAAATCCCTTACAAACAAAAGGCCATGCCAAATCAGCAAAACAAATAGACAAAAGACACATAGCAGACAGGAGATTGCCACTAAACAAATATAAGAAATGAAACTAATAATCCAATCAAACCACCCCGCAGAGTTTACCCTCTGACGGAAATGAAGACAACCCCCCCTGACAGGATTTAAAACATTAAGCACTCACACACAAAAGGAGAAAAGGTATAAAAATCAGGAATTTATTACACAAAGCTGGCTAGCCCCAGGAACGCAGACTTCTTGCTATCTCTTGCCTTCCTGAAAATTAAAGGAACCTGCTTCCAAGTGGTTGTCTGTGTCCCAGCAGGAAAACTGAATCCTCAAAAGAAAGGCATTTTCCAGCCTTTCAACAGTACCCCATAATACAGGCATGAATTGCCTTGGGAGTATGAACTTTCCAATGGGAAATGAGTGGAAAAAAGAAAAGCATAGTGGTGCGTGTGTAGTTTTCACTTAGCGACCACGTTGCTTAATGAAAGAGCTCCAGCCCCAATTGGCATTGCTTAACGAAGACTGCATAGTGACTGGAGAAAATAAATAATATAATTATAGCGTAGGAATGAAGAAATATTTAAGCTTATTTCAATTATCCATGTACCACCTCAACAAGGTGAAAGAAAGAGAAAAGTAGGAATGGAGGGAGGGAGAAAGGAAGGAAAAGAGGGAGACAGAAAAGAAGGGAGGGTGAGAAGAAGGAAGGAAAGGAGGGAGGTGAAAGGGATGGCGCATGGAAGGAGAGTGGGATTGAGAGTGGAAGGATGAAAGGAAGGAAAGAGGGAGGAGGAAGAGGGGAGGGCAGGAGGAGGAAGGAGAAAGAGAGATGGTGGAAGGAAGGAAAAAAACAAGAGAGAGAGGGAGGAGGAGTGAAAGGGAGGAGGAAGAGCGGAGGGCAGGAGGAGGAAGGAGAAAGAGAGATGGTGGAAGGAAGGAAAAAACAAGAGGGAGAGAAGAGGAGTGAAAGGAAGGAGGAAGAGGGTAGGAGAGCAGGAAGAAAAGAATGTAGGAAGAAAGAAAAAAGGGAGAGGGAGGGAGGAAAGAACGAAAGGGAGGAAGAGAGTAATGAAGAAGCGAGGGAGGAAGGGAGGGTGGGAGGGAGGGATGAAGGAAGAAGGTAAGAAATAGTGTCTAACTTTTGGACAGCTATAGTGGACTACTGAAGAGTCTAGCAGCCAAGGCCAAAAGCCAATTTGAATTATTTTTATTCCAGCCGTGAAAGCCTCCAACTGTGATGGAGAGTGAACTATCGCTAAAGACTCCATAAATTATCCCACGCTGCAGTTAAACTTCCAGAGCAGATCATCCGCGTAGACGGAAGGAGCTCTTCCTCCTCCCTTCTTCCCTCCCCTTCTCAGTGCCTTCCATCCTGGGCCAGTCCATCCTCTTCCAAAAGCCCCCCACCCCGTCACCCCAAATCCCTTTCTCCTCTCTCATTGGTACAACCCCCAACCTCATTTCAGACAATTCCACCAACAGAACAGATCCGGCGAGTCCCAGGCGCTCAGTCTGTCCATGCAAATTGAGTCACTTTCATTGGAGTCTGGTAACTCTCGGGCTTATATTTTAAAAGGGAAAGAGATTGGAGAGGAAGTGATTTTAAGAGAGGAAACAGGGACACAATGGGGAATATGCTCACATGTTTAAACGCTTGGGATGACCTAGACCGCTGCATTGCTTTCGATCTGTATTGTGTAATTTCTTCATCTCCAATAGGGGAAGAAAAGCAAGCTTTTTGTGTAGGCAATCTTTTCTTTCTTTTTCTTTTTTTAAATTTTATTGGTTTTTAAAAACAAACATAAACAAACAAAACATAAAAACATCAAGCTATCTTCCATAGGTGTACATACAGTGTGCCGGTTGGTTTACAAATTGTTTTGTGCTTCCATTTCGTAGTCTTCAGTTACAATTACATTACATATAATCCCATATTGTCAATCAAAAATTAAATACCTTAGTATCATTATTAATCAATCATTTGACTATACTTTTATTCGTTCATGTTTTACAAGATAGCCATAATTTATTTAATTTATTTAATAACCGTTCATATTATCACCCCAAATCTATCCTAAAATCGTTTTGTAGTTATAATAAGAAAAAAGTACATCTTTATATATTTATTATTTTCTAGAAATCTCCATATTTCATTGCTGTACTTTGTTATCTAACCATTGATAGAAAAGATCCCAAATTTTATAAAATGGTTGATCCTCTTGTTCTCTAATTTCAAATGTCAATCTACTCATTTCAGCACATTCCAATATTTTCTTAATGATTTCTTCCTGTGATGGTATTGTAGGCAATCTTTTCTGTGCGTGACTTATTCTCCCCTCTTTGCAAAAGTGGAGATATTGGAGAGGAAGGGATTACAAGAGAGTAGCAGGAACGCAATGCTGTTTACATGACATGTTTCGGGCTGCTGACACCAGCACATTGCTTTCTATATGTACCCCATAATACAGGCATTAATTACCTTGACAGTATGGACTTTCCAATGGCAAAAACTCCATCTCCCAAATTCTTTTCTCTCCCTCTCATTGTTTCAACCCTAACCTCATTTCAAACAATTCCATCAACAGGATCTGGTGCTCCTAAGCTCTCCATGCAAATTGAGTCACTTTTTTTTTTCCGGAGCGTGGTGACTCTCGGGCTTCTATTTTAAAAGAAAGAGATAAATCTAATCTATCCAAACCGGAAGAGGAGAGACAGACAATTTTGTATTCTAACAATCGCTACAGTGTCTGACATTCATCCTAGGGTGCCGCTGTGAATACTGCCTTGGGCAAAACGCTATCAGCCACGCGATATTTATTCGCTTTCTGCAAAATAAGCCGGCATGGCAAAAATGAAAAACAAGATGCAACTTGTTGTATCAAACCTTTCATGCTGGTCATAGAAATGAATATAGGCAATCCAGGTTCACTTAACAACCAACTTAACAATGCCAACCTACCCTAGTAGAAAATTCTGGTAGGGACCCAGATTGTTGGGCGATAGGGTGACTCTGCTTAGAGAGGGCCGTAAAGCACTGTGAAGCGGTATATAAATCTATTAGCTATTGCTATAGTAATTAGAACAGGGATATGGTGGCTTAGTGGCTAAGACGCTGAGCTTGTCGATCAGAAAAGTCAGCAGTTCGGCGGTTCAAATCCCTAGCGCCGTGTAATGGAGTGAGCTCCCGTTACTGGTCCCAGCTTCTTCCAACCTAGCAGTTCAAAAGCATGTAAAAAATGCAAGTAGAAAAATAGGGACCATTTTGGTGGGAAGGTAATAGCATTCCCTGCGCCTTCAGCGTTGAGTCATGACGGCCACATGACCACGGAGATGTCTTTGGACAGCGCTGGCGCTGGCTCTTCGGCTTTGTAACGGAGCACCGCCCCCTAAAGCTGGAAAAGACTAGGAGGTATTTGCGAGGGGAACCTTTACCTTTATAACTATTGGACTAGAAGACCTCCAAGATATTTTCCAACTTTGTTATTCTGTACTCTATTCTGTATTCTGGCTTTGTCTGAGCTGAATTAGTTAGCGCATTGTATAGAGCAACTGCTTTATATAAAAGGTCACTGAATTAATCCATTTTTATTTCTAGCTAGACTCTTTTAAAATAGTTCTATTAAATTCTGGAAAGGACACCATCGTTCATTTGTAATCATATCCTCAAGCTGTATACTGAAATTTAGCTTGGATATCCCTACTAGAAATACCGTTTTTTAAAAAAGTCAAAATACCCCCAATACTCATCAGGGTGGTATCAAAATAATAATTAAAAAATGGACATCATGAAGTCAGGATGTGAAGCCAACTCTTTATTTTGTAGTGTCCCAATATTACATCCATCTGTAGGAGAGGTGGAATTTGTATCATGAGGCCACAAACATTTATTTCTCGTCCTTCTTCCTCCTAACGCCTATTCAATTCAACATTCAAAACCTCTACAACGCATGATGTTGATAAATTCATGGCTTATTTCGCATTGATTTCACCCTGTTTCGATGAAAAAGACCCTTGTGAGTAGCCTTTGCATTCTTCCCAGGATAAGTTATGAGCGAGGGAAAAAATGCTATTTTTTAAAAAAATGGATACTGATTAAGTCAGATTTTCTGGTGTTTTGGATTCTGAAAAGTACCTCAAATAGGAAAGCTGCAGGAACGGGAGTCCCAGTGATACAACTCTCCAGGGTTCCTTAAACATGATTACTACATTGAAATGTACAGATTGTCGATACAGGCTAGAATAACTTTATATCTAAATCATACTTTCTACCTGTGGCCATCTTTGACTTCTGCATTTACTCGGATCGTAGGAAGGGGTCATTAAATGAACGGTTGTATGCCAAGGACGAACTGTACTTGGAAGGATAACACTCTGAGAAACTTTTCCTCTAGAACTGGACTCCGTTTTTTCTTTGAAGATGTTTTCCCTTCTCACCCAGGAAGCTTCTTCAGCTCTGACTGGATGGCGGGGAAGGGAAGGATTTATATTCCTTGCAGACAGCTGGTCATTTGCAAAGCACAGCTCCATAACACAGTCCCGAGGTGTTGTGGTTAGCCGGCAGCAGGTGCAGACGGCTGCGGAGAGCGAGGACTCAGATGAGTGGCCAGGACCATCAGGGAGTGGGTTGCTGCCTTCAGAGATGGTGGGAGCTGGCAGCAGCGATGAGGAGGTTCCCGAGGAGCCTGTGCCAAGTGCATGTGCATGAAGGAGGAAAGAGGAATTGCTCAGAGGAAAGAAGGAAGGAAAGAAGGAAGGAAAGAAGGAAGGAAAGAAGGAAGGAAAGAAGGAAGGAAAGAAGGAATTGCTCAGAGGAAAGAACAATTACAGCAGCACAGGTGACTCGGGAGTAAGGCTGCAAGTTAATGGCCGCTCCCTCAAGAGGATAAAAGCCAGGTTTGGAAAAGCGTTCTTTGCAGACAGCAAAGAAGCTCTGAAGCTCAACTAGTGGACATCTTAGTTCGTGTAAATTAGTTCTTATCTCTGGATTTTTGGTAGCCTTGACAAACAACTGGGCAATGCTCTTTCTTGTTGGAGCTAATTAGTGGAAAGCAGCCTTCAGAACAGAATTCATTATTAAACCTTAAAAGGTGGGGGCTGCTGCCTTTGTCTGTGTTTGCTCTTTGGATACCCGGTTGGGTCAGAACACGAAGACACAGACAACCCTCCAAGTAGCCACAACGACTTTCTAAAAAGAATGCAAAGGACCAGCTGTCTGCAAAGAGTACAAATCCTTCAATTCCCCACCATGCAGAGCTGAAGAAGCTTCTTAGATGAGAAGGAAAATGTCTTCAAAAAAAACCAAAAAAACCCAAACCCAACTAAGTCCAGTTGCCTCTTGAAAAAAAGCACCTTTGGGACAACCATGACCTGGATGACTGAGAATCTCCATAGACATTTTGCTCTAGAAGGAGAACATGGTTTCATCATGGTTAATGTTAAGATTGAAAAATGGTCAAATACAAGTGCATTTAGTCACATGGCAGAACAAAAGAAGGGATTCCTTAATGACTAGAAGAATCAATCAATTTCTCTGCAACCCTAACAAAAAAAAAAAATTAGCGGGGGGGGGGCATTTGGACTTAGCAAACAATTAAATCAATGCTATATAAAACTATTATTGTTTGACTTGAGAGCAAAGCAAACCCAATTACAGTAGGCTTTGCATTTATTTATATTTACCTATTTTGTGCCCATTGGCTAATATCTGCAGCGGTGGGTGGAATATTGACTTTTTCATATGACCTTAGCAGTTATTAAAAGTTCTCTCGGTTAATCCATCATCTCCAGATGAAACAAAAATGAAGATAGCAGAAAGTCTATAAATATCAGCAAGTCAATTTGGCTTGATGCTAAGTTCTTATTCCCCATTTCCCTGTGGAAACAATTTCAAAGTAAATAAAGTTTCTCTTTCTTATTGTGACTTACTTAATCCAAAGTAACATACACTCTGAAGGTCCGTTAGGTCAATCTATGTACAAGTAGCCCGGGGTAGGATTCAGCCGGTTCGTACTGGTTCGGACAAACTGGTAGTTGTGGCAATTAGTTGGCCCCGCCCACCCACCTTTGCCCTAGTCTGTCCTATATTTCTGTGTTTTGCAGCCCAGCTGATTCGCGCGGCACAGTGGATTGCCGTGTCTCAGCTATTTTACTCACAGGGGCTTCAGCAGAAGGTAAGTTTTAGAGTTGAAAATGGGTGGTTTCCATTGTGGACCACCGGCGGCAGGCGGAGCTGGCAGTAGAGTCAGACAAGTAGTGAGGAGGTTGTGGAGGAACCTGGGCCATTCCTGGAGGCTGAGGAAGAATTGGATGAGGGCTCTGCATCAGAGGCAGAGAGGGGGCCAGGGCAGTCTGGCAGTTATCAGCTGCCTTCGGGCTCGGACAGCAGTGAGGTGGAGGAGCTTCTGGAACCGGTTCCCAGCCAGTGCATGCGCAGAGCTGCCCAAAGGAGGGGGCTGAGTTTCGGTCTCTCTGAATTTCTACTTCTCTTTTAGGAGAAATATTCTACCTTTTTAGTATATCCTAAAGTATTTCCTTTCTCTAGGAGAGGGGTGGATTTTAACTTCCAACACTCTTGTAACCAGTTTTGGTCCGTTTGCATGTGAAAACCTTTTTGTTTCGATAAACGAGAGTATTTGTAACTCTCTGGGCTTGGTTGTTTGCATGCAGATGCTTCATTATCAGACCACAGGCTTTTTTCTCTCAAATCTTTTCTTTCCTCCTGGCTTACTTCCTTTCTTGATACATTCACACACATGTTTGCTTTTGGTTGCTGCTTTATACAACAAACTCTCCAATTAAGGTGGGATATTTCCTTCTTCCCAGGTACCATCAAAACTCTGGATCCCAGAAAGGGGAACATCCCACCACCACCACATATCTGCTCCCTTCAGGTGGCGAGTTTATTTTCCCCCACACATCTCACATTACTGTATTGGGCGCACTTTCTTCAAAACAACACCGTAGCAGGGATCCACCAAAGCAAATAATTCAGCCATTACGTGAAAGATAATGAGTAAACCTTATTATCTTACTTGTTTTGCAGAGACAAACTTTTCTTCTTCTTCTTCTTTTTGTCGAGGTTTTTTTTTCCAATGTGTCTTTCAGTTGCCGATGTAAAGTTAGGAGAAGTAATTGGTGTTTATATTAGGGTTTGGTTTTTTTTTTTCCACCGAGCCTGCTGTGAAGAAAAGAACAGCCTGGAAACAAAGCAAAGAGCTTTTGAAATGTTTTTCAACTTCTCAGCCTAACCTAAAACCCCGGGATTTCTGGATACTGTCCCATCAAGTGCCAATCAAATCTGACCTTGGTGTTTTTTTTGTTTTTTTTTAAGCAAGGCCAGCCGTCTGATGCACCTCAAGCTAACTCCTGGTGCTAACATGCACTCATCAATCTTCCTTTCTCAGCAGGAAAGTACAAATATTTCACCATTTTCTGATGCTTCCTGATGTTTCTTCCTCTCCTTGATCTAGCTTCCATTCTTAGGATTTCCTAATGGCCTAATTCCTAGGCTCCACTCCTTGGCTTTTTAAAAGCCCAACCAGATCCTACTAATTGTTAGATTTTGATGATGATGATGTCATCCATTCAATTCAGAGGTGGTATTCAGCCGGTTCAGACCAGTTCTGGGTAACTAGTAGTGGAAATTTTGAGTAGCTTGGAGAACTAGAAAATACTATCTCTGGCTGGCCTCGCCCCCACACCTTTCCTGTGTGATGACCGGGGTGTGGCACAAAAGCAACACAGTCACAAAAGTAGGTAAAGTTCCTTTGACTCCTCCAACTTGGCCTCCACTATCCAGTTATCATCTTCTGGAGAGAAAATTCTCCCAAGAACAGTTTTTAAAGGGAAGAAATTCAGTCTGACCCCAAAGTACATATAAATTATAAATAAAAACCAACACAAACCACGTTGCAGCAATTAACGAGACAGGGAAGGATAAGGAATGGCAGGCTTCAAAAGATAACAAAACACACACAGTTGGGAGGACACCAGAACCCAGATAAGACTTGACAAACAAAGATAATGCACGCTTTGCTTCCAGCAAGGTGCGGTGTGAAAACTCCCTTTATATCCTGTTTTCCCAGCTGCAGCTAATTAAGGGAATCAGGGCCTTTTTCTCCCCCGTAACCCATGTTGCTCCCTTATCCGTTCCTCCCAGCGTGCCCTGGGATGCAGAGGCGCTGGGCCTGGGCCTTCCTCTGAATGCCCAGCTGGATTGTGACCTTCCCCAGTTTCCTCTACAGCCACTGGAGCCACACTCCCACTCCCTGCCAGCTGTTTAACCACCCCCTCAGAATCAGATTCCAACAGGGGCATGACATCCTGTCCTATATTCCCTTGGTTTTTTAAGCTCAGTTGATTCGCAAGGCAGAAAGGATTGCTGTACCTCAGCTGAGCTAAAAAACAGCTCACCTCACCAGCTCTGACACAGAGGGCAGTTTTCAAGTGCTGCACTGCACGAAGCGCTCTCTCTCTCTCTCATAGAACCAGTAGGAAAAAAAATGTGGAATTCCCACCACGGGTTCAATTGTATCTGATTCTTGGTGATCCCATGGGCCAGGTCTCTCCACGTTTTCTGATCTTGAGCTACTTTTTTGAGCTGTTCTGTGCTCTGGCTGTCAGGACTCCAAGTAATACACCCATAGCAAACAGAACTCCGAGGCAGGTAGATACCTCAATGAACAGTTTTATTTGGAGATATCGTATTGGCACAGACTGGTGAAAACCAACTCTGAGAGTTCCCGCGGCTTTCACCTAATTAAAAAGTGAAAGTTTCCCTTTCCCGCAAACAATGAATCACATTGTCTAATCTAGGTACTGGCTGATTATCTGGTTACTTTCCTCCTCCTCCTCCTCCTCCTCCTCCTCTCTTCAGCCAGCTGTGGAAATATCCTTGGTTCACAGGAGAAACTATTTCCAAAACTGGTCTCAATGAGTTCAGCTTCAGGATTGACACTGGCTGGGAGGGCATCCATCCATCCACCATGTTGCTTGATGGCCGGGTTTCCTTTTACCACTAATTCTTCCCAACATAATTGCTTTCTCCAGTGAATTCCACCACATGACGTGGCCAAAATAAAGCAAGACACAATTTTGTGATTTTTGCCTTCTAGTGACATGTCTGGTATTATGTGCTCCAGTACTTGCTTGTTGGTCACTTCTACTGTCCAATGAATACACAGGAGTCTTGCAGGGTCTAATCTGGTTTGGTCACTGGAGCCAGAGGTTCTGTCTTCTGAGCTTTCAGACTCATGCCGAAGCCCATCTTCAGGGAACCAGCGCACCTTCACTCCAGCAGAGTGTGTGTGTGTGTCACCATCCAGCTCGAGAATCGAAATAAAACTCCAGGTTCATTCTGTTTCCAAAAATCTTACTGTTTATTGAATACACTGCGTGGTAAGGTTGAAGCAAAACTAACTCTGAGGTTCACAGACATCCGTTCACAGAATTAAACAATACTTTCCCCAGCCAAACCTCTCATGGAATTCATGTAAACAAGTTCACTTTGTTATGGGAACCGTCTGATTCAACTCTACGCCTGCTACGATGTCCTTGAAAAGGGTTCAGGCTTTCACGACCTTCAGTGGAATCATGGAGGTTTCATTTCTCCATTCAACCCATTCTAAAGCAACATCTTCCCAACCCCTCACTCTAATGGAGATACAGATGTAGAGATACAGATATAGATACAGAATAACAGCGTTTGAAGGGACCTTGTAGGCCATTTAGTCCAACCTCCCCACCCAAGCAGGAGGCCCTACACCAGTGGTGGCTAGTCTTTTTCGGCTCCCTTGCCGATAATTGCCCGCTCACTTGCACGTGCTTGGGTGCCAACACCCAGAAGGCAATGCGTGCTGCCTCCCCCATGCCACCTGTGCATGTGTGCACGAACCCCCTCTCGGGCCACGTATCTCTGTGCACTTGTGCGCGATCCCCCTTGAGAGCTACATGTCTCTGCGTACGTTTGCGAGACACCCCTGCATGTGCTGTACATCTCTGTGCATGCGTGCACGTCTCCCACGCACCCCCACGCCAACCCCTGTGCTTGCACGCCAGCCCCGCCACCCCTTTACATGTGCGCCAGATTCCTGATAATCAGCTGTTGGGCGGCAGCTCATGCATGCATGCACAGTGGGGCTCTTCTGGATGACCTTTTGCGTGCAGGGGGAAATAGCTCTGCATGCCACTTCTGGCACACATGCCATAGGTTCCCCAACACGGCCCTACACCATTTCTGACAAGCGGCAGTCCAGTCTCTTCTTGAAAGCCTCCAGTGACTGAGCTCCCACAGCTTCCGAAGGTTCTCACTGTCAGAATATTTCTCCTTATTACCAGGTTGAATATCTCCTTGCTCAGTTTCCATCCATTATTCCTTGTCTGGCCTTCAGGTGCTTTGGAAAATAGCTTGACCCCGCCCCCTTCCTCTCTGTGGCAGCCTCTCAAATATCAAAAGTAGGTTGTTGTCTACTTTGTTGAATGCTTTGCTGATGTCTCGGTATATTATGTCCACAGTATTTTGCTGTTCTACTAATTTAATCATGTTGAAGAATGAAATACGATTGGTTTGGCATGATCTGTTTTTAACAAACCCACGCTGACTGCTAGTTATTACTTTACTTATTTCTAGATGTTGGTAGATCTGTTTTCTATTATCTTTTCCAGTAATTTTCCAGGTATTGATGTTAGGCTGATTGGTCTGTAGTTTCCTGGGATTGTGTTTATTGTGTATTTATGGTTTTACTGTTGATTGTGAGATGCCTGAAATTTGATTTAAGATGAGCAGTTACAGAAATGTTTTAAATAAATAAATTGCCATTAATATTTCCCCCTGCCCTCCAATCCAGGATAAATAAATTGTCACGAATAAATCTCTAAGCTGGCGGAGTAAAAACCGGCTTAAAATGCAAGATTTTTGTTTGATTCATCTCGTAAAACACATCAAACGTTTTCAAATGTTCCATAATTATGTCTGAAGGCTGGTTTAATCACAGAACAAGCAGAATTAACACAAAATACTGACAATGAATGCATTAATATTTTATGGAAGTAGGCACTTAATTACAGCTAGGTAGACATTAACAATTCCTCCCTTAGATTTTTTTTTTTTTCCTCAGCTCTACACGTTTATAGGACTGACCTCCTGGGTTTAATCCTCCTTTTTTCCCCCAATTTTTTTTATTCTTACAAACCAATGGGGTGCATTGGGAGCTGGATGGACTGGGGTGAGCTGGAGTGACTGGGAGATTAAGAGAGAGAGAGAGAGTGGACTATAAAGACTTTTAATTAAAAATTAGCCCTCCTATTAATTCTCTTATGGAAGGCATTCCTTATGAAGTTACATTATAAGCAATCTAACCAGAGGTGGTATTCAGCAGGTTCTGACCAGTTCTGGAGAACTGGTAGTGGAAAGTTTGAGTAGTTCGGAGAACCCGCAAATCCCGCCTCTGACTGGTCCCACCCCGATCTATTCTCTGCCTCCCGTTGAGTCCCAGCTGATTGGCTGGGTCTTCTTTGGTTGCCCTGCACAGGAGAATGGATCTGGAAAGCAGGTTAGTGGGTTGGGGAGGGAATGGAGATTTTGCAGTATTCTTCCCCTCGGAGTGGGGAGGGAATGGAGCAGAGGTGGGTATTCAGCAGGTTCGGACCAGTTCTGGAGAACCGGTAGCGGAAATTTTGAGTAGTTTGGAGAACCGACAAATGCCACCTCTGACTGGCCCTGCCCCCATCTATTCTCTGCCTCCTGAATCCCAGCTGATTAACTGGGTCTTCTTTGTTTGCCCTGCACAGGAAAACAGAGCTGGAAAGCAGGTGAGTGGGGAGGGGAGTAACCTTTGCAGTAACCTTCCCCTGCCACACCCACCAAGCCACGCCCACAGAACCAATAGTAAAAAAAATTGAATCCCACCCACCACTGAACCTAATCATAATAAGCCATGGTGGTAGGTTGCAGGTTTGCATTAGTTCTAGTGATCCGGTAGCACCAGTCAGCAGTTGGCTCCACCCACCCTTTCCTGTCCTATATTTCCTTTGTCTGCAGCTCAGCTGAGTCCCGCTGCACCTCAGCTGTTTTACTCACCGGTGCTGATGGTAAGGTAAGTGTTCATGCTTAAAATCACCCGTTTTAGAATGCTCCGTGCACGCCCACAGAACCGGTACTAAAAATTTTTGAATTCCACCACTGATAGCAAGATTTCTGTTTCTAATCTCCAGAAGAAAATCTGTTGAGCGGAGAAAGGAATGTGTGTGTTGAATATAAATACATTAAATATTTTTACACAAAGTAGGAAGTCTTTATAGGTTTCTGGGGAGTTGGATTAAAAGCAGAATGCTTGGCAGAAGGAGAAATGGAATACCTATAAAGGGTGGCACTGGGATGACCATGGTGGATCTGAAGGAGGGGCCGTGAGACAGAAGGGCATAGAGAATGTTGATCCTAGAGTGGTCAAAGGTTGGGCACGACCGAAGAGCTGGGGATGACAATGCTCACCTATGCTGCTGGTGGAAATGAGACCATTGATGTAGCTATGCTGTACCAAAGACCTGGTAGTTGCGTTCTCCCAACCAGTCAAGCATGTTTAATGTCAAACTTGGTTAGATTCTTTTGGGAGTGGGGGTGGCTTAGTGTGTCCTGCAAACTCCATGAGGTTGAGGTTGGTTGATGAATTGTGCAACCTCAGAAAGGAGACTAATAGACACAAAGGTAGTTTCTTCCCCCATGCCATCACTCTGCTACACATCTAACTCCCACAGCACCGACTTACGCTTATCCTATTATCTTTGTCATTTTCTTGTCTTTTTATCTTCTCGTCTTTTTCACCTCTCATCTTTCCTACAACCTTCTCCCAGTGGTATATAATGACTTATCAGTTGTGGTTCGCATCTTATGATTTATGATTGCATCTTATGATTTATGATCTAGGAGGTATCACTCTATTGCTTATATGCACACTGAGAACTTATGCACTGGAGACAGATTCCTTGTGTGAAAAATCACACTTGGCCAATAAAGAATTCTATTCTATTCTATTCTATTCTATTCTATTCTATTCTATTCTATTCTATTCTATTCTATTCTATTCTACTCTACTCTACTCTATTCTATTCTATTCTATTCCTTATTCTTATTCTATTCTATTCTATTCTATTCTATTCTATTCTATTCTATTCTATTCTGTTCTATTCTGTTCTATTCTGTTCTGTTCTGTTCTATTCTGTTCTGTTCTGTTCTGTTCGGTTCTATTCTATTCTATTCTATTCTATTCTATTCTATTCTATTCTATTCTATTCCCTATTCTATTCTATTCTATTCTATTCCCTATTCTATTCTATTCCCTATTCTATTCTATTCTATTCTATTCTATTTCCTATTCTATTTCCTATTCTATTTCATATCCTATTCCCTATTCCGTTCTATTCTATTCTATTCTATTCTATTCTAATTCTATTCTATTCCCTATTCTATTCTATTCCATTCCATTCCATTCCATTCCATTCCACTCTAACCTACCCTACCCTACCCAATTCTCCGTGTGAATTTCAGCCACATAAACTCTAGAGGCAAAAGATTGATGTGGATCCTTAGAAATAAGGAAATAAAGAACTTTTGTGCCTTTTTTCTTCATTGTGCAACTTCTTTAAGTATTTGTATATGAATATCCATCACATTCTCCTAAGGTGATCATCTATCGTAGCAGACATGTACAGATGTACAAAGCAAATAATTGAACAGCACGCAGATGTGATCAGTGCTGTGTTAAAGGGGTTTGGCAAAGCTTGCAGAAGCAGTGCATAGCTGAGCCAAGAGAAGGAAAACTAGAATGCAAAAGATTGAAAGCTCAATTTGGTTTTTAGACTGTTGGGGCTAATGTGGCACTCACCGGAACAAACCCTTGTATTCTGCATTAATTACAATTACATGAAAAGGAAACTTCCTCTCCCAGTGTCTAAGCCTGCTGAAACTTGAGCAAGAATTAATCACTTGCCACTGACTTAAGATGCTAAATTAGAGAGGGAGGTATGGTGAACTGACTTTTGGGGAAGGTAAAGCGAATTGAGTATGACACCTTTATATCCTTTAATTTTATCCATTCAAGCTCTTATTTAAGCTTCAGTGTATAGCTTTAAGATTATAGCATTCAATATAATACATAACTTCCAATCAAATTCTGCTTGGTACATTCTTAAAGTAGACACTATATTCTTAAAAAGAAAAAATTATATATATATATGTAAATAAAACACATTCCATTCCAATTCTATTCTATCATTAATATGCATTAAAATCTTAACATCTTTAACATTTCTTTTCAATTGAATATCATACTTCCTTGGGAACACTTATAAACTTTCCATAGTTAATTCTCCCCCCCCCCCATATTTCTCACTTATACTTTTATAAATCATTACTAATAATTAAAAATGTTCCCTTTTAATTCTCTCAATCATTTTAATTCATTTGTTTATTAACAAACATCCCACTGCATTACAATAAATATTTTATCCATCATCATATTTTCTAAAGTTATTTCTATTTGTAATATAACAAAGCTATCTTATGTACCTTTGCAGAATCCCTTTTACAATTAAATTTTCACCCATTATCTCTAAACAAACTTATGGTTACAATCCTTATATCTTTTCCCTGTTTCTCCATTTCTTGTTTCTGTCTTTTACAACTTCTTTTCCTTGCCTTCTTCCCCCTCTTCTTCTCCCTCCCCTTTTTACCCCCTCGTCTCTCTACTTCTCAACTCTCTCATCTGTAATCCCCTCTTCTGTTGCTTTCTAATATTATACTTATCTTTCAAATTGTTCTTCTTCTTTTTGGTTGTTTTTTCTAATCTTAAACCTTTCACTCTCTTTCCCCCCTTTTCTTTTCCTCTCGCACTTAAAATTATTTGATCATTAAAATGGCTTCTTCATTGTCCCAATCTTCTTGTTCTGCAAGCGTTTCTTGTTGCTTCTCATAGTTCCAGATCTCCATTTCTAAGAATTGAAACACGAAGCCAAAAGAACTTCTCCCTTCTTGTGCGTCTTCTTCCATTTTTAAAGTTCCGTTTTCAGTTCTTCTAAGAGTGATACCATTTTAAAAACTTTTAAACAACCACCCAGTTAATTTTAGTCATCTAGATGCAAAAATCAAAAATCACCAAGTAATCCAAATAATCCAAGGCTGTTCCTACTTGCTTCTTTTTTCTACTTTCTCTTCCTGGGGTTCTATTATTTTATTACCAACTTCCCATTAAAATGTATCTTTGAGGAATCTTGTTAAAATTTCACTGTAAGTTCCTTTTAATTACAGTTCCATTCCTTAATTCCAGGCAGTCTCCTCCATTTTTCCAGATCCTGCCCTTCTATTCTTTTTTTCCCTTCTTTCCAGCTTTTAAAAACTTTTAAATGTCCAGAAATCTTTATTTATCCCTTTGACTTTTATTTTCAGTTTGGATGCCTATTAATGCCAAAGTGGATTTTTTTTTCAGTTTCTTGCTTAAGTCTCTTAGCTGTCAGTATAAGGAAGGGAAGAAAAAAAACCCAATCCTTTCCCTTCTCTCTCTCCTTCGCAGCTTCAAAATCTTCTTTGGGAACAATGTTGTTAAGTTTCAATTCCAGGGTACCTTATTTGTTGCTTTTGCTGTTTGACGCGTCAACCAAAACTTTCTCTTCTTATCTTCCTCCTGCATATTCTTTTCCAGTTGAGTTCTTCTTAGTAGTGGCCATTTCTGACCACCACTACAACCGCCTTCGGGAAAGGGAGTAATGGCCAGCTGGGGAGGAGAGATGCGGCTCTCCTCAACCCTGCAGGCAGTCTCCCCCCTCTTCACCACCTCTACAGGGTGGCTTAGCCCCGAAACCAGCCGGCTCGGGGCTCTCCAGCGGCGAGCACTGATCAAAGCCTCGGAGAGATGAGGTTTTGGTCTGTCGTCGAAGAAGCTCAAACCGGAAGTTTGGAAACTGTTTTTTTTTTTTTCTCTATTGGATCTACAAAAGAGGCTTGTTGAAATCTAGAAGAAATCTCTATGATGAGTTAAAAACGAATTGAAGACAAATCAAATCATTTGACAATATTTGATTGAATTAAAGATTAAGATTGTTAGAAGTAGGGAGACAGAATATAAATGTGTTCAAGGTTAAAATAAGTGTTTCCCTCCCCCAAATGTTCTGGTGATCCTTTAGGTGCTTTTTGCTGACGCCAGCATTGAAGAGAATAGAATAGAATAGAATAGAATAGAATAGAATTCTTTATTGGCCAAGTGTGATTGGACACACAAGGAATTTGTCTTGGTGCAAATGCTCTCAGTGTACATAAAAAAGAAAAGATACATTCATCAAGAGTCAAGAATCATCAGGTGCAACACTTAATAATAGTCATAGGTTACAATAAGCAATTAAATCATACTAGAAAACAGTCAGTATAAATCGTAAGGATACAAGCGACAAAGTTACAGTCATATAGTCATTAGTGGGAGCGGATGGATGAAAAGAAGGATGGGAGGATTAATAGTAATAGTAGTGCAGACTTTGTAAATAGTTGTACAGTGTTGAGGGAATTGTTTAGCAGAGTGATGGCGTTCAGGGGAAAAACTGTCCTTGTGTCTAGTTGTTCTGGTGTGCAGTGCTCTATAGTGTTGTTTTGAGGGTAGGAGTTGGAACAATGTATGTCTGGGATGTGAGGGGTCTATAGATATTTTCACAGGCCTCTTTTTGACTCGTGCAGTATACAGGTCCTCGATTGAAGGCAGGTTGGTAGTAATTGTTTTTTGTGCAGTCCTAATTACTCTCTGGAGTCTGTGTCTGTCTTGTTGGGTTGCAGAACCGAACCAGACAGTTACAGAGGTGCAGATGATGGATGGATTTGTTATGGATTTGTTTACATATAAAAAAAGATGGGATGAAGAGATACCTGTTTAACCTTATAAGGGATAAAGAGTTATTATTATTGCGATGAAGGTTAAAAGGAGAAGGAAAAGGAGAAGGAGAAGAAGACGATAGGAGGAGACATGATGGCTCTCTTCAAATACCTGAACAGATGTTACCTTATAAAGGTTTGAACTTATTATCACTTGCTCTGGACAGAAAGACCAGAACTAAAGGGATGAAACTTCAAGAAATGTAGATACAAATTAGATATTAGGAAGAACTTCCATGAGCTGTCAATCAGTGGCATAGCTTACTTCATTGAGAGATTTCTTCTCTTTCACTGGAGGCTTTCAAATGGAGGTTGGATATTCATCTACAGAGGATGGCGTAGCGTAAGAGTTCCAACCCATGGGCCACAGCCCACTATTGGGCTATGGCCTATTCAGCATTGGGCCACGCAAGTTGGCTGTCTGGACCGCCCCTGAGCAACTCAAGTTGCAGGAATGGTGGGCCAGTGGTCACTTGCATGCATGCACTCTGGCCCTCTGTGCATGCAAGTTGAGTTGTGCCTGCATGTTCCAGAGAGCCACTTGCGTGGCCCAATTCTGAATAGGCCACGACCCAGCAGTGGGCCACCAGTTGGGGAGTCGGGGACCCTTGCCCTACAGTAGGGATGTCAAACTCAAGGCCCATAGACTGAATCCAGCCTGTGGGCTGCTTAGATTTGGTTCACGGAGCCACCCTGGAGACACTGAAGGACTGGCCCACAGTTCCTCTGCCAGCAAAAATGGAGCACGTGGTCCTCCCAAGCTCCGTTTTCGCTGGCAGAGGATTGCAGGGGACCATCACAGTCGAAAACAGAGCTCGGGAGCCCATTTTTGCTGGCAGAGCACTTGGGCCCCCACAGGTGCCCTCAAAATGAGTGACGTTGAGCTGGCCACGCCCACCCTGGCCACGCCCCACAGCCTTCCCTGAGGTCAAATACAACCCTGGTGCAGCCCTCAAGGAAATCGAGTTTGACACCCCTGCCCTACACCATCCTCTGTAGATGAATATCCAACCTCCATTTGAAATATCTCCCGCACAAATGTCCACCATGAGAAAACGATAGAGAATTTCCTTAAGAAAACGAAGGACAATCTTTTTGCTGTGGGATTCAAGCTGGCGGGGGGTGAAGAAGCGATTCAAAAATTATTTCAGATAAACTTCTGAGGGATTTGAGGTCTGATTACAAGGCTAAATTATACAATCCAGGCCAGTAGAAAAATTGCGGCATGAAAGATATGCTGATTAGAAACGTGGAGATCAGGAGAATTTCAGTCAACTGTCTGTTTGCAGTAGAAAACATGCCAATTTGTCATGTTATCGGTAGATCGCTAAGGCAGACAGCTTTTGTATGCAATTTCCACTAATGTACACAGTTCTTTTAATATCAGTTCCCTTAGAAACATTTCTAAAAGGAAAATTTTCCTGATGTCGGTTCTTTCTTATGTAAATGTTCCCGCTGCAAGCTTTTAAAATGTAAATTTCTCCATAAGCCTTTTTAAAAAAACAGACCAAAAAACAAAGAATGCAACAATTCTCCAATGCACCTTTCATAAACAAATATCCCTTTTAAGTTGCAAACAATTATCAAATTGGGCTGGTGGCGCTTTTTTCTTTTTCTTTTTTTTTTTTTAAAAAAGGATGCTAATTTTTCCCCCCTTACCGAAATGGGGTAGCATTGAACCTCACGGTACATGCAAATTATCTCGACAGAGATTCCCACAGATATTTCTTGATGGGTGAACTGCATTTTCGACATCAAGAATTATGAGCTTCGCTCCAAATTCTTTGAGCCCGGAATACATTACAGTTAGGGCCGAGAAAAATTTGCAATTTTGTACTGGTTCTCATTCCATATTGCAAAAGAGCATTTTGCTTTTGAAATTTACTTTCGTGGAAAAAGGAGAAAGCGGTACCCAAGGACACAGGTGATTTCTGCTGGACACTGAGATGGTACACGAGATGGTTAAAATAATTACTGAATAATCTATTGTCGGGGGATTGCATAATAGATTAAAAATACAAATAACCACATGACTAATAGCGAGCTCATGTAAATCAGTAAATCCCATAGACATGCACAAGCCTCGCTTTGTGAAGACATTTGAACCCAACATTTTCACTGCTAAGCAAGACACTTGTTAAGTGAGTTTCGCCCCAGTCTGCGACCTTTCCTATCACAGTCGAAGACATTTCATTACCCAGCTAAGGCTGATTCAGACAGTGAGGAGGTTGGGGAGGAACACGGACCACTCCTGGAATCTGGGGAAGGCTCTGACAAGTGCTCTGTATTGGAGGCAGAGATGAGGCCAGGGCTCTCTGACAGTTATAGCTGCCTTCGGAGTCAGAGATCAGCAGTGGGGCAGAAGAACAGCGGGAGCCTGTTCCCAAAGTGCTCATGCACAGAGCTGCCAGGAGAAGGGAACAGTTAAGGAACAAGGATCGACTCGGGGGTAAAGGCTCAGGTAGATGGTGAATGGCCCCTCCCAGAGGGAATAAAGAGGAGCGAAAGGGGAGTGGTGTTTGCAGGAAACAATTCGTTCATTTCATTAGGGTGAAGATTTGTTCCTGATTCCTTGCCAAGTATATTTTCTGCTACAGCGTGACATTTGGAAGATATCGGCCTGGCAGCTCTCCAAGCTTGATAAGGTCTGTGGTTGTAATTCACCCTTGAAAGATTGTTTGCTGGGACTTTGCTGGATGTGAATGATAGGAATTCACATTAGCCTAATAAAAAAGGGGTTTTGTCGGGATGTGGAGTCTGCTTGGTCAGAACAGAGCGCTGGAAAAAAAAAGTGGCTTATGACCGTTTTTCACAGTTGCAACCTTTGTAGCCTCCCCAGGGTCACCTGATCAAAATTCAGACTCTTGGCAACTGGCTCACACTTATGACCATTGCCATGAGATGATCTCCTTTTGTGACCTTCTGACAAGCAAAATGCAAGAGAGAAGCCAGATTCTCTTAACAACCAGGTTACTCACTTATCAACTGCAGCGATTCACTTAACGAACGTGCCAAGAAATGTCATAAAATGGGACAAACCTCACTTAACAACAGAAATTTGGGGGTCAACTGTGGCCTTCAGCTGAGAACTATCTGTACCAGCTGGGTAATAAAACATCTGTAAGAAAACAACCAAGCTCAGTGAGCGCCAAAGATTTCACAGTTCAACTCTAAGCTATAAATATTTTCTTCTACAGCTAAATCTGTGGCTGTTGTTGATATGATTGTAGGTAGTTCTCGACTTATGGCCACAATTGAGCCCAACATTTCTGTTGCTAAGCGAGGCATTTGTTAAATGGGTTTTTATTCAGAGTTTTGCAGCGATAAATCAACGCCAGAAGAATAAACCCAGATAGCTGATGCTTCATTTAACATCTTTATAAACATAATAAGTAGATTTTACAAACCATTTGTAGATTCTCTAACATGGAGCAAACTCAAACAGAAACATGTTGCAAGTGACTTCAGTAGCACACAGAAACAGGCCTCAGTTTCACTTTAGTTCAGCAGGCAAGCATTATACACAGCAGAGGAGAGAAGCAGTTTTATTTTCAACAGACAGACTTAGAGCTTAACATAGCTTCAGAGCTGCAGAGCTTAATATAGAGCCACGCCTAGGCTACTTCTAGTGTCAGTTTCCAAACAGTCCTCATTGGCTGATTTAGTTGCTATGCCTATTCATTGGCTGACCTTGTTACCATACTCTATTCCAGTTCATGAATATGACAGTTTTGCTCCATTTTATGACCTTTCTCACCACGGTTGTTAAGTAAATCATTGCATCGTTTAGTAACCCGGTTGTTAAGTGAATCGGGTTTCCCCTGTTGACATTGCTCATCAGAAAGTCACAAAAGGGGATCACGTCACCCTGGGACACTGCGACTGTCATAACTAGGAGTCCATTGCCGAGCATCCAAATTTTGATCATAGGACTATGAGGATGCTGCAATGGTCGTTAAGTGTGAAAAACGGTCCTAAGTCACTTTTTTTACAGTGCTTGTTACATCTTTGAATGATTACTAAACAAACTGTTGTAAGGTCGAGGACTACCTGTACCAAGGTTTTCAAAATCATCAAGCTTGTTGTGAAAAACACTGCTGCTAGGTTTATGACCACATATTGTCAGGATTCCACCAATCGCTCTAATTAAATCATGATTCTTGAGCCAAACTTCAAAAAACTTCCCAAGATTTATTAGAGGCGACATATTGGCATTGTCCTGAATGAAGCCAACTCTGGCATATGGAATTTACTAATTTTAGTCTAGTTTAGTTTACTTTATGGTCATTGCACCTCGTACAACGAAATCAAAAACCATCTTCAGTGCACATCGTGACCATGAAAATAAACACAAATACACATCCTTCACACTCCACACATTGAACCAAAAAACCCCGACACCGCACCAACACTGCACTATACAGCAGAATTCAAAAGAGCTACATCCCCTGGGATAGAAGCTGTTTTGCAGCCTATTTGTCCTTGTTTGTATTGTCCTCTACTGTCTGCCAGATGGTAATAGTTCAAAAAAAGGGTGCCCAGGATGAGATGGATCTTTGAGAATGCTTTGAACTTTCTTAAGGAAGCAGGAGAATGTTTTGAACTTTCTTAAAGCTCTTCCAAAGAGGGGAGAAGGCAACCAATGATCTTCTGGGCAATGATGTTAACCCTCTGGAGTGCTTTCCTATCTGCCCCTGTACAATTGGCAAACCCTACACAGGTGCAGGAAGTTAAGAGACTCTCTATGGTGCAGTGATAGAAGGTCACCAGCAGTTTTTCATTCAGTTGTTGTATTCTGAGAAGCCTCAGGTGGTATAATCTCTGCTGGGCCCTTTTGACCAGGGTTGCAATGTGAGCGCCCCCCAGGTCAGATCCTCTTTTATGGTAACACCCAGAAACTTAAAACTGGCCACTTGCTCCACTCGGTCTCCATTGATAAGCAAGGGCTGGAGGTCTGACCTGTTCCTTCTATAATCCACTAAGCTTTTGGACTTATTGGTGTTGAGGACCAAGGTATTGTCTCCACACCACGAAAGCAACCGGTCCACCTCATCTCAGTAGGCAGACGCTTCCCATCAGGAGATGAGTCCCACCACTGTTGTATCAAACAACATACAGTCCCCTGTGACCCTGTTTCCCCCTTCCCCCCGGGTATCTCATAAACCAGATTCTCCAATTGAGCACGTTCACAGGCTGGGTGTCATCATTCACGTTCTCCGATTAACTATATTAGTGGGCAAAAACGCTGGTATTTTAGTTACGAACTTTTAAAGGTAAGAGTTGGAATGCACGTTCGCTTTCAACAGCTGCACTGCTCTTCCAAATTTCTTTCCTTCCATCCTTTTTTATGGCAACTATTAAAACAGGCATAGGAATGTTTTATGAGTTGACACATATGTTATGAGAAAGCAGCCCTCTCCTTAAATAGAGGGGACAGACATTCTTTCTTTCGTTTGTATTATTGCAATACTTGATACCCAGATTTCTACACAATAATTTTTTTTTTTTTAATGGATTCCTTTTCAACAGACTTTGGACACCATAGACAAAACTAGATTTTTTTTAAAAAAAAAAAATGTATGTAATTAACATCCGTTGACCAAAAAGCTTATACCCTGCAAAAATTCAAATTTAGTATTTGGCTTTAACAGATATACCCCTTCCTTCTAGCTGGTCTGTTAGATTGAGGTTACCGTATTTTAATTAAACCCCAGGGAAAGATCGCAAGGGATTGTGCATTTCCTAGTTTTTGGAGGGTTTTTTTTTTTTTTTTTGGTTTTAATTTTATTTTCCTGATTGGAAAGTAGAGCCAGCTGGGGTAGCCTGAATGATGATAAACTTGTGTTAACATCGCCATCTGTAGCAGTCTCCCCTGCTTTCTGTAGAAATATGAGCTCAAAAGCACCATCACCCAGAGATTCTGAGAAAAAAAATCCAAGTAACAAATGAATGCCCCTGTCTGGGTTCCAAGCAGAGGTGGTATTCAGCCGGTTTTGAGCAGTTCTGGAGAACCGGTAGTGGAAATTTTGAGTAGTTTGGAGCAGTGGTCACCAACCAGTGGGCAAGGGGCCACTGGTGGTCCGCAAGAAAATTTTGGTGGTCCATAGAGAAATGTCCCCCCCAAAGCAATTAATCCAGGCTGCATGGGAACACAAGGCGGCACTACCCACATGGCCCACCCACCCACTGGCCCCCACCCTTCGGCCGAGCGCAAACCTTACCTTGAGTAGATCCACGCGAGCTGGAACTGGAAGGTAAAAGCAATGGCAGAGGTGGGAAATTCACCCCAGGGTGGCTTGCTGACTTTGGTGGGAAAGTTAGTCCCATGTTCCAGAGCTGCCGTCGTCACAGGACTGGCCCTTTGGTCATCCTGGAGCAGCTTCTCCAGTCCATGGCAGGCCGGTGCACCCGGGTGGGGGAGAAGCTGCTCCGGGATGACCAAAAGGCCAGTCCTGTGACTATTGCAGTTCTGGAATATGGGACTGACTTTCCCACCAACGTCAGCAAGCCACCGTCAGTCAGAATTCATATTAGGGGTCCGTGGGATTTAAAATTATGAGTTTGGTGGTCCTGAGGTCTAAAAGGTTGGCGACCCCTGGTTTGGAGAACTGGCAAATACCAGCTCTGACTAGCCCCATGACCATCTATTCTCTGCCTCCCCGGTCCCAGCTGATCATCTGGGTCTTCTTTTGTTGCCCTGCACAGGAGAACAGAGCTGGAAAGCAGGTTAGTGGGGTGGGGAGGGAATGGGACTTTGCAGTATCCTTCCCCCAGGAGTGAGGTGGAAATGGAGATTTTACAGTATTCTTCCCCTGCCCTGCCCACCAAGCTATGCCCACCTAACCACGCTATGCCCACCAAGCTACACCCATAGAACTGGTGTTGTGGTTTGCCTGCAGCAGGTGTGGATGGCTGAGGTCTCAGAGAGTGAAGACTCAGATGAGGGGCCTGTGTGTGATGGAGGGATGGGACCAGGATTATCAGGGAGTGGAATGCTACCTTCTGAGCTTGTGGAGGCTGGCAGCAGTGATGAAGAGGTCCCCGAGGAGCCTGTGCCCAGTGTGCATGCACGCAGGGCTGCTCGAAGGAAAGAGCAGCTACAGCAGCAAGGACATCTCAGGAGTAAGTCTGCAAGGTGATGCCCCCCCTCCCTTAAGGGATAAAAGCCAGCCCTCGGTGGTGGGATTCTTTGCAGGAAGCAAAGAAGTTCTTGCACTTCAGTCCTTGTGGACGTTCGGACTATCCTGGTTTGTGTTTGGAGACTTTTTGTTTGGAATATTTCTTGGCAACTTAATCTAGTGTTCTTGGCAACCTTGCACAACCTTGGCAAGGCTCATTCTTATCAGAGACAATTAGTTTTCATAGCCTTTTAACTGTGAATGAATGGAATTCGCAGAGAAGCATTAAAAGGTTTTGTTTTTACCTCTATTTGGTTTTGTTTCCTTGGAACAAGTTTTGGGTCAAAACAACTGGTTGTAAAAATTTTGAATCCCACCACTGGTTTCAAGTAACATACCCATAGCAAACAAAACTCTGAGGCAGGTAGATTCCTCAAAGAATAAATTTATTGGATATGTCATATTGGCACAGGCTGGTGAAAACCAACTCTGACCACTGGTGGGCTGCAACCAGTTTAACACCCAGTTCTGTGAGTGCGTGCACCATTCAAAATACACCTGTCAGGATTCCAGCAATCACCCTAATTAAATCATGATTCTTGAGTCAAACTTCAACCAACTTCAGAGGATTCATTAGAGGTGACATGCTGGCACTGCCCTGTATGAAGCCAACTCTGACATATGTCATTTACAGTCCCCTGTGACCCTGTTCCCCCCCTCCCTTGGGTGTGTCATCAACCAGATTCTCCAATTGAGCACCTTCACTGGCTGGGTGTCATCATTCATGTTCTCCAATTAAATATATTCGCGGGCAAAATCTCTGGTAGTTTAGTTACAATCTTTTAAAGATAAGAGTTGGAATGTACTTCCGCTTTCAAACTGCTGCACTTCTCTTTCAGATTTCTTTCCTCCCTACCCTATTTATGGCAACTACTAAAGCAGGCATAGGAATGTTTTATGAGTTGACAACACCATTTTGAACCTCTATAGGGCAGCACCAGTAAGTAAGTAACCGGTAATTGCTGAGGCATGCAAAATCCACTGTGCCGCACAAATCAGCTGAGCTGAAAAAGGCAGAAATATAGGACAGGATAGGGTGGGAGCGGGTGGCGGGGCCAGCTGATCATCGGAACTACCGGTTTGTTAGAACCGGTCCAAACTGGCAGCAGCCCCACCACTGAGTCTGACTATTCCCATGGTTTTCACCTAATTAAAAGTAAACAACTGAAAATGTGACTGAAACTGAATATTTATAGCTGAGACAACTGAATCGGGTAGGGTATTCCACAGTTTGACAATTCTATTACAGAAATCATATTTTTACAATCAAGTTTAGAATGATTTACGTCGAGTTTAAAGCGGTTGTTCACGCATGTAGTATTGCTATTAAAGCAGACAAAGTCATTTGCAGGTATAACAATACTGTGTATAATAAGGAGAAATTTCTTGGCAGTTAGAACAATTAATCAATAAAACGGTTTGCTTTTAGAACCTTTGAGGGCTCCATCACTGGAGGTTCTAAGAAGAGACTGGATAGCCACTTGTCTGAAATGGTATAGGGTCTCTTGCTTGAGCAGGGGGCTGGACTAGAAGACCTCCAAGGTCCCTTCCAACTGTGTTATTTTGTTAATAGAATATAAACAAACAAAGGGGGCATTCTGTTCTGTTTCCATATTCCATATTCCATATTCCATATTCTACTCTACTCTACTCTACTCTACTCTGCTCTATTCTTGTTTCTATTCTATTCTATTCTATTCTATTCTATTCTATTCTATTCTATTCTATTCTGTTCTGTTCTGTTCTGTTCTGTTCTGTTCTGTTCTGTTCTATTCTATTCTATTCTATTCTTTATTTGGTAAATTTTATTTGAGTTTTCACAAAGAGAAAAAAAAATACAAATAAAACATCTCTTTTGAAAGTAGCGTAATCCCGGGTTACATTTCTTCATACAGACACAAATTCAGGTTCATGCTCATTTTTATATTCTATTCCATATCTTATTACTATTACTACTTTCTGCATAGCTTCTCCCCTCTTTTAATTTTCTCAATTTTGTTTTAATTATCTCATCTCAATTCAAATCATTGTATTTATATTTTTTGTCTGTCCTGTTTCAATTATCTATTATCTTTTCTCATTACACAAGATTTCTTCTGTAGTTACTGATTGGAGTATGATGCCTTTATATCTTTTCCCTAAAGTTGTAACATTCAATATAATACATAACTTCCATTCGGATTCTGTTTGGTACATTCTTAAAATACATACTGTATTCTTAAGAAAAGAAAAAATTATAAATGTATATAATTAAAACAACATTCCATTCCAATTCAATTCTATCATTAATATTAATATTCATTAAAGTCTTAACATCTTTAACATTACTTTTGAATTAAATATCATACTTCTATGGGAACAATTATAAGCTTTCCATAGTTAATTCCCCCCCTTCACTTATATTTTATTAAACATTAACTAATTAAAATGTTCCCATTCCTTCCTAATTCAATTTTCTCATTTATTTTATTTCACTTATTTTATTCACAAACATTTCACTAAATTACACTAACCATTTTATCCCTCATTTTAATCATACGTTGTTTCCAATTTTCTAAAGTTATTTCTATTACTAATATAACAATACAATCTTATGTACCTTTACAGAATCCCTTTTTCAGTTAGATTTTTATCCATTATCTCTAAATAGGTCCTGTTTCTCTATATCTTGCCCCGGTCCTTTGTAACTTCTTTTCCTTTCTTTCTTTCCTCTTTTCTTCTCTCTCTCCCTTTCCCCCCTTGTCTCTCTACCTCTATTTCTCTCTTCTGTATTCCCCTTTTCTGTTGCTTTCCAGTATTATACTTATTTTTTGAATTATTTTTCTTTTCTTTGGTTGCTTTTTTAAGTCTTAATTTCTCCATTCTCTTCCGCCCCTTTCCTTTTTCTTCCCCACATAAAATTACTTGTCATTAAAGATGGCTTCTTCTTTGTCCCAGTCTTCTTGTTTTGCAGACATTTCTTGTTGTTTCTCATAGTTCCAAATCTCCATTTCTAAGAATTGAAAAATGAAGCCAAAAGAACCCTTCCCTTCTTGTGCATCTTCTTTGTACTTTTTAAGTTCCATTTTCAATTCATCCAGAAGTGGTGCCATTGTATAAAATTTTAAACAACCACCGGATTGATTTAAATCATTCAAATATAATAACCAAGAATCCAAAGGTCACCAAATAATCCAAATACACGCAAGCTGTTTCTTTTTTGCTCTTTTTTTCACTTTCTCTTCCTGGGGTTACTGTTTAGTTGCAATGTTTCAGTTAAAATGTATCTTTTAGAAGTCTTGTTGAAGTTTTACTGTAGATTCTTTTTAATTCCAGGCAGTCTCCTCCCTCTTCCAGATCCCGCCCTTATTCTTTTTCTCTCCCTTCCTGCTTATGAAAAAGAAAATTTTTAATATTCAGAAATCTTTATTATCCCTTTGGCATTTTGTTTTATTTTCAGCTTAATTGCCTATTGATGTCAAAGAGGATTTTTCTGATTACTTATTTAAGTCTCTTAGTTGTCAGTATAGGGAAGGAGAGAGAAGAAGAAAAAACCCAAACCTTTCCCTTTTCACTTTCCTTTGCTGCTTCCAACTCTCCTTTGGGAGCGATGTTATTTTTTGTAAGTTTAAATTCCAGGGTACCTTAGTTGTTGCTTTTACAATTTAACCTGGTCAGCCAAAACTTTCACTTCTTGTCTTCCTCCTGCATATTCTTTTCCAGTCGAGTTCTCCTTTGTGGTGGCCATTTCCGACCACCGCTACAACCGCCTTCGGGAAAGGGAGTAATGGCCAGCTGAGGAAGAGAGATGCGGCTCTCCTCAACCCTGCTGGCAGTCTCCCACCTCTTCACCACCTCTACGGGGTGGCTCAGCCCCGAAACCAGCAGGGTCGGGGGGCTCCAGCTGGGAGCCCAGACAGAAACCGTGCACGATCGCGGATTTCTGTCTGTCGCCGAAGCCCTTCGAACCGGAAGTCCTATTCTATTCTATTCTATTCTATTCTATTCTATTCTATTCTATTCTATTCTATTCTATTCTTGTTTCTGTTCTCTTCTTGTTTCTGTTCTATTCTATTCTATTCTATTCTATTCTATTCTATTGTTATTTCATTTCTGTATGCACGTTCACCCAGACAATGCAGAGCATTGATTCATTAGTCCGATTCCATTCTGGAGGCAACAGAGTTGTGAAGATCTCTAGACTGTGCAGGAGATGCCAACTTCGGTGTCAAGACCACAGTCCAGCAGATGGCATTAACATACCAAGCATCTCAGTTTCTGCAGAAAAGAGAAATGGTAGAGTCTTGCTCCACGCTGTCTTTATGAAAACAAAGCAAGCTTGGGTGTTTGCCTCTAGCAAAAAAAAAAAAAAGAGAGAGAGAGAGAGAGAGAGAGAGAGCAATAAACGGAATTTCAAGGCAGACAGACAACAACTAGTTTGTGAATAAACAGTCTGGCTGGTCCTTTGAAGTCTTTCGGCTGGTTGGCATAGCAATTGTTTCCTTTTCATTTTAGGTGGTATCATGAGTTTTGGAGAAGCCTACTAGCTTCTGAACCAAACTGTAGCCAATATTGAGAATGACAAAGAGGACAGTACCCTGAATGGATGGATGGAGATCTACTTCAATCGACATCTTACTGGGCTGAAGGCATTTCTGAAGCCTTTTGATCAATCCATCAAAATAGAGCTGGAAGGGACCTTGGAGGTCTTCTAGTCCTACCCTCGTGTCAAACAGGAGACCCTATAGCATTTCAGACAAGTGACTGGCCAGTCTCTTCTTAAAAAAACCTCCTGTGATGAAGCATCCACAACTTCTGGTGGCAAGCTGTTCCACTGGTTAATTGTCCTCACAGTTAGGGAGTTTCTCCTTAATTCCAGATTGCTTCTCTCCTGGATTAGTTTCCATCCATTGTTTCTTGTCCTGCTTTCTAGCGATTTGGAGAATAAATTGACCCTCTCCTCTTTGTGGCAGACCCTCAAAGACTGGAATACTGCTATCATGTCAACCCTAGTCCTTCTTTTCTTTAGACTAGCCAAACCCAAATCCTGCAACCGTTCTTCATTTGTTTTAGTCTCTAGGGGTTTAATCTTCTTAGTACTTTTCCAAAGTGCCAACATCTTTTTTGTAATGTGTTGACCAAAAGTGGATGTTGTACTTCAGGTGTGGCCTTACTAAAACAGAACCAATACTTCATCTGATTTAGCTATGATTTAATCATCATCTCTGGGGTGATTTGATAAATAATCTCTGGTGGTCTAGCATGGGGGTCGCTAAACTTTTGGACCTCAGGGACTGCCAAACTCATAATTTTAAATCTCCGGGACCACTAATATGAATTTTGACTGACAGTGGCTTGCTGACATTGGTGGGAGAGAGAGAGAGATCTGGTCTAACCTCCCTCCCTCCCTCTCTCTCTCACATACACACACACAAACACACAGAGGCAGGGGTGGGATTCAAACTTTTTAACAACTGGTTCTGTGGGTGTGCCCTAATTTGTGGGTGTGGCTTGGTGGTCATGTGACTGGCTTGTATGTAAATATTATAAATATTTATCTAAATATTGGTTTTTTTTAATAAAAAAGAGCAACTTTTACCCAAAATCAGGCAAAGCAGGTAGGAGGAAGGTAGTGAATTTCTCACAGAATCACAGATTCATTCAGAGATCTATCATTCTGCCATTGGCTACCTGCACTGAATAATAGATGCTTCAATCCTAAGGAAGATTCGGCTCAGCTTAAAAGCAGAGCTGAAGATCTAAAGATTAGCTAGAAAGCAAGAAATCCAACGATTACCTGCTTTCTAGCTAATCTAAATCTCCTGGCACAGCAGAACAGCTGATAGTTGGAAAAACGAAAAATAGCAACTTAGCAGGCAAGTTTGCTGGGTAAGGAGTGAGTGGGCAGGGAGGATTCCTGTGGGCCATATGGGCAGCGCAGCCTTGTGTTCCTGTGCAGCCTGGATTAATTGCTTTGGGATGTGCTCTGAGGGTGACGTTTCTCTGCGGACCACCTAAATTTTCTCATGGACCACCAGTGGGCTGTGCCCATTGGTTGGTGACTGCTGGTCTAGCAAGCCCACCTCTCTTGCTGCGGGGCCCTTGGCAACTTAAGGGTTGATCTCAAGATAAGAGATTGCCCATGGTATCCTCCATGGTTCCATGAGAAATTTGGTGGTTGTTATTTAATAGCAGGATGAAATCAGAAAAAGGCTCGTATTGAAACTGGATAACCATAATCATAATAATGTTGAGACTCTAGAAAGGGTGTAGAGAAGAGTAACAAAGATGATTAAGGGACTGAAGGCTAAAACATATGAAGAACGGTTGCAGTAATTCGGTATGTCTGGTTTAATGAGAAGAAGGATTAGGAGTGCTATGATAGGAGTCTTCCAATGTCTCAATGTTGACACAAAGAAGAGGGTGTTAAGCTATTCTCCAAAGCACCTGAAGGCAGGAAAAGAAGCAATGGGTGGAAACTAATCAAGGAGAGAAGCAACCTAGAACTAAGGAGAAACTTCTTAACAGTGAGAACAATTAATCAGTGGAACAACTTGCCTCCAGAAGTTGTAAATGCTCCAACACTGGAGGTTTTTAAGAAGAGATTGGTGGTTTTCAGTGCCTAACCCTAACTTCAAATGGTCACTAAATGAACTGTTGTAAATCTAGGACTACCTATAGTCCACCAATCCACCAACGTCCTACCATTTAAGGATCTTAAGTGGCCGACACTTTCTGTGTGTTCTACCGTTATCACCTCCACGCTTTATGAAAATTAAAGAATTCCTTCCAAGAACAGTACATCATCCCTTCTTTCATTACTTTGTTTGAAGGAAATATTGATGGTACAGTTGTCACTCTTTGAATGTGTATAATTAATGATTGGGTTCTATGAAGAAAGGGGAAGAGGAAGGTGAAGATGGATAATGTTTCCAACCATTTTTTAAAAAAAGAATGCACTTAAAAGGGGAGAGGGATCCTATTTTTATTTTGATTCAAGCTAGTCTCAACCCGCTGGGCATTTTTAAAAAGTTGATACGGTAAACTTGTCGTAAATGAACAGAATAATCATTTAACATTATAGGAAAGGGCTACCTGGCTAACAAAAAAGTTGATTTATTTATATTTCCATTTTTACCTTAAAAATAAAACACACACGCACATGCACACACACACACACACAGATAAATATTTTTATGTGTGAACAATATATTTTACTATTGTATCGTTTTAGCAGATGCCAGAGAGCTGTCTTTACTTTTTTTTATTCATCTTTAGCATTATTTTATGAAAAACAGAGAGGCAGTGTTAAAATGTAGGATTAGCAATGAGGTCAGCCAAATTCTAGTACCTCACAAAGTCCCTGGGGGCCTTTGGACAATTTTTTTAAAAAAAATTATTTTATTTTTCACATTTATTGACCACTGATCTTATCACAGGGTAATTCCTTCCATCTATTAGTACCACTTTATAAATCCTTAGTATGAAGACTGAGTAGAGTTCCGATATTTGAGGAGCTGCCTTGGAAAGAGGAGGGGGCCAACCTATTTTCCAAGGCACCTGAAGGCCAGATGAGGAATAACGGATGGAAACTGAACAAGGAGAGATTTAACCTGGAAATAAGTTTTCTGACAGTGAGAACAATCAACCAACAGAACAACTTGCCCTGGGAAGTTGTGGAAGCTTCATCACTTGAGACTTTCAAGAAGAGACTGGACTGCCCTTTGTCAGAAATGGTATAGGGTCTCCTGCTTGGGCAGAGGGGTTGGACTAGATGATCTATAAGGTCCCTTCCAACTAGGGGTGGGATTCAAATTTTTTAACAACCGGTTCTGTGAGCATGGCTTATGTGGTGGGCGTGGCTTAGGTGGTCATGTGACTGGGTGGACATGGCTTGGTGGTCATGTTATTGGCTGGGTGTGGCCAACTCAATATCACTCACATCGAGGCACACATTTCCTTGCCTGGCCTCTCATGACTGTGGGGATGCTGCAACAGTCGTAAGCGTGAAAAACAGTCATAAGTCACTTTTTTCAGTGCCATTGTAACTTTGAATGGTCACTCCACACAAAGTACTAGGAAAGGAGGGGGAAAAAACTCCAGAGAAGTTCCTGAGACAGGAAGTCTAGTCCTGCCAAGAATATAATAAGGATTAACAGAGAGGCAGTTTCTGTAAGCAACACCAGAATGTTTCCTTCCTGCCTTCCTTACAGGATTAGGCCAGTAGTTTCTTCTAACAATCGGTTCTCCAAACTGCTTAGAATGTTAACAACCGGTTCTAGCGAATAGGTGCGAACTGGCAGAATCCCACTCCTGCTTCCAACTCTGGTTATCTGTTATCTGTTAACAGATCTGTTTATCTGTTAGACTACAGGAACCAGGAGCACTACTGAGGTGACCCTGAGGACACAGATAAATGGGTGGGATTCTGCCGGTTTGGACCGATTCGGGCGAACCCCTAGCTCTGATGATCAGCTGACTTTGAACCGTTTTGCTCCGATGATCATGTAGGCCTGCCCACCTGCCCTCTGTGCTGTACTCACTCTATGCTCAGCTATCGGGCACAGAGATGCCCAGTGTACCAAAGTAACATTGAAGGCAAGATTAAAGTGAGCACGCCATGTCCGCAACGCAAAGCGCATGCCTGGTGCATGTGCACGCAAAGCGCATGTCTGGCACACGTGCACACAAAGCGCACGTGCATGCACAAAGTCTGTGACTAGCGAACTGGTTGTTACACCGGCAGCATCCCACTACCTCAGATAAACCTACAAGTGGCCTCAGAGACCCTCAGAAAGGATGCAAATGACCGGCTGTCTGCAAGGCGTATCAATCCTTCCCTTTCCTCAACGTCCTGTCAGAGTTGAAGAAGCTTCTTGGGATGAGAAGCGAAACATCTTCAAAAGAAAAAAAAAAAAAACCAAGAAAGCCCAGTTGCCTCCTGAATAAAACACCTTTGAGACAGTTGCACGTCACTTTTTTTTTTCCATAGCTGTCCTAACTTCAAGTGGTTGATTAATGAATGTTTGCACTTGTACTTTATTCAGAAAGACAAAGGCAGCATTGTGCCATCATTCCACAAGTTCTACCCCTTTGGTGTGTATGTGTGTGTGTGTGTGTGTGTGAGAGAGAGAGAGGTCCAACTCATTATGAAAAATGGGTGTATCTTAAAGGGGTGCCATTGGAGTTAAAAGCACAAGATGGCAGCCAAAATAGCGCCATCAAACTTTGACTTGTTCTCAAAGGTGGCATTCATCAGGTTCTGACCAGTTCTGGAGAACCAGTTGTGGAAATTTTGAGTAGTTTGGAGAACCGGCAAATGCCACCCCTGACTGGAGGTTTGACAGTATCCTACCCCTGCCACGCCCACCAAGCCACGGCCATGGAACCAGTAGTTTAAAAAAAAATTGAATCCCACCACTGCTCGTTCTGTATGGATATTGCAAATTCTGCTTAGGGAAACAGCATTTGCATGCAAAGCAAATCTGAACAAAGGAACAATTTTCACACCTGGGATACTTCATGTTTATAGAAACCTTGTTTGTTTTTTTAAAGTGGCTTTACAAACCAGAGAACAAATAACCCTTAGTGCAAAAACTATATTCGATTTTGCCGTGCAATATTTCTGCAGTTTTACAAGCCTTCCTCATGTCTCATTGCAAGTCATAATTCCGAGGCTTGGTTATTAACAGAAATGTTCCCGATCCAAGGAATTATCCATCATTCCCTGCTTTGCTCTTCCAGTTACTTCTTCTTGGGCTGAGAAGCCCAGAAATGTTCCTACTTTAATATTCCCTTCCCTACCTGAAAAGACCTGACATATTTATTCATCGTCTGTGAACAAATCAATAGAGTGGATTCTGTGAGATTTATAGTCGAATGCTGAGAATCTTTGGGGAGGACTCGGGTGTACAGAGACGGTTAAACAAATAAATAAACGTGGAAGCAATTTTAAAAGGGAAAAGGCTCACCTCGGTTACCACATTCTGTTGAAAAAATGCTTTCATTTTAAAAGCGAACCAGTGCAGCGAGGCAGAAAGAATGAAATATCAAGAGCACCCCATGTCTCCTGGAGAAATAAAGGGTAGTCTGTGCAGAATATGATGAGATTCATTTTGTTAATCTTTAATGGTTCAGAAGACTTTTTATTTATTTATTTTTTCCTTCCGGGCCAGACTAATGCAACCACTAACCAGAACCCCAAATTCTGCACGCTAGCAAGAATCCATTGACTGGAACGCTAAACTAAAGTTGCAGTCCTACGCATTGTGCGAAGCCACCCCAATCCCCCCAAAAGAATGAAATATTTGGCGAAATATTAAAAAAAGTCAGACTATTTATATTTCCCTAAAGGAGAAATGGAGATACATGTTTTTAGAGGCAGAAAGCAGCCCCCGGTCTTTCTTAATAGCCCACAGCAGATGCCAGCGCTTAAGGAGATAAAGAGCTTATTGAAAGAGGAAGCCAAGTGTCTACATGTCTCCATTCATAAGCAAAGTAAATAGTGCCGGCAGAAGCCCATTCGAGGCAGGCTATTTTGAAACTCCTTGCAGCAAAGTTTGAGAGCTAACAAAAGCAGAATGGTAGGATTAGTACAGCAGCCCCTCGCCCAAATTTCAACACAGGATGAAAGCTATTAGCCACAATAGGAATTGCCCAACGCTTTTCAGAACACAAGCCCCTTCATCACACACACACACACACACACACACACACACACACACACACACACACCAAGCAGCATTTCAGGACCTGTATAAAAATCCTGGCACTCATCTAGCTAATTGTTCAGCTCACCCAGAACTTCTTTGTGTTCATCATTAAACATTCTTTTTAATCAGCTTCCATTTTATTTTATTCCTGCCTTGGGCCTGAACCAAACAACAACGGCTAGTCCTCAACTTATGAGAACAATTGCTAGTAAGGCCACCCCTGGACTATGGAACTAAGGCTAGAAAACCTACCCCTGGAAAGCATCCAGTTTTGGTCACTGCGTTACAAAAAAGAATAGATCAGAGGTGAGATTGAGCCGGTTCAGGTCGGTTCATGTGAACCGGATGTTAAATTGACACCTGGTTCACTGAACAGGTAGTTGAACCGACTGGCTGGCCATGCCCACCCCACCCCATCCCAGGAGTCTCCAGGTGGTCTGTTTTGGATACAGGTAAGTGCAGGGTCTGCGCAGAGGCTCAAGGAGGGTGGAAAATGGTTCTCCCGGAAGTTCTGGAAGTCTGAAAACAGGCCTGTGTCAACTCGTAAAACATTTTGTATACACATTTTATAGCTGACAACAGAAAGAAGGGGGGAGTGTCAAAGAGCAGGCAGCAGTGTGGAATCGAAAGTACATTCCATTCATATTTTCTTCAAAGACTGATTAGATGGCTGAAGCTTCTGCCACACAAAAGTCTAATTGGAGAACATGATTGATGACTCTCGGCTATGGACGTGCTTCATTGGATGATACACCTAGAGGGGTGGGAGGAAGCAGGATCAAGGGTGACAGTGAATTACGTATCTCAGAGTTGGCTACACCCCGTTAGTGCCAGAGGTAGAATGTTACCTTCAAATAAATCTTTTTTAGTTTGGGGAGTGTGGTTTGAGGCTCATGATTCAATTGGAGTAACTGCCAGAATCCTGACAGCTTGTTTCTGGTTCTGGAGGGTGCCTGGAGCCCGGGGGGAAGCCATTTTTGCCCCCCCCCCGAGGTCTGAGGGAAGCCTCCGGACTCTGGGGAAGGTGAAAAATGGCCCTCCCGGAAGTTCCTGTAGGCCACACCCACCATTGCCATGCCCACCCAATGACCGAGCATAGAACTGGTTGTTGGGATTTTTGAATCCCAGCCCTGAAAAAGATGTTGAGAGTTTGGGAAAAGTGCAAAGAAGAGCAACTAAGATAATTAAAGGCCTGGAGGCTAAAACCTATGAGGAACATTGACGTTCACAAGTGTTAGGGATACACCCTAGCAGAATCTGCACGGCAGTCAGGCAGGCAGGCAAAATATATGAGATAAACGTTTTTGTAGCTTACACTCAGTAAAACAGATACACCGTGCTAGTGTTAAATAGTTTATTCCAGTAAGAGTTATAGCATAGTCAAACAGTCCATATATCATTCACTAATTCAGTCCGTCCAGGGGTTATTCAGTTGCAAATTCCAGCGTCGAAAAAGAGAGGTCAGTAAACTTACAAATATCAGTCCAGTAATATATCTCCTCGCAGTAGAGATATGAAGAAGTCAAAACTCCTCTCTTCCTTCAGCAACTTAGCAACTCAGCAGTAGGGAAACACGCAGTTAACAAACCATCAATTCATCAAACCAGTCAATCGTCAGCAATCCAGCAGGTTCTCTTGCTCCCTCTTATGGCGGTTCAACACCGCACCCAAAATTACATGCTTTGCAGTTTAAAGTGACACACACTTAAACTTACAATCATAGTTTATATATATTATTTTACCCAAACTACGTTAGGTAACCTATGTTATTCCTAACAACAAGTCTTAAAGTTGCCAGGCTCGGAGACCCCTGTAGTAGAGTCATAAATTTTTAGGGACGAGGAAAGAGCAGATGTGATTCAACTGGAAAGAAGATGCTTGCTGGGTGAGTAAATCGTTAAATTTACAAGGAGTCTAATTAGGAAGATGGGAAGCTGCTTTGTGCAAAGCCCAAGGATCCATCTAAGCAAGTCACACTGACTGACAGTCCTTGGGGGTTGTTTCTGACTGGAATTTTTCCAGCTCCACTGGTGATGTTGAACAGGAACAGAAGTTGGGAAATTCCTTCTGCGTTCAGAATTGCAGCCGTGAATTGAATATAAATATGTTGCGGTGAGGTCCATGCTGTTCTCTCTTGAGCTTGGTTGTTTTCTTGCAGACATTTCGTTACCCACCTAAGTAACATCATCAGTGCTAGAGGGAGTGATGACGTTACCTAGTTGGGTATTGAGGCATCTGCAGGGAAATACCAAACTCGGACAGCACCAACGACTCCACAGTTCCACCCTGAGCTAAAAACATTCTCTTCTATCGATTAAATAGCTTGCTGTAGTTGATATGATTAATAAGACTTGCAGGAAAAAGTTGCCAACTGTCCTCCTCTCTATTTAGGGACACTGTTTTTATTCCTGTTAGAGGTAGGAACACCTTTGATGGAGCAATCTATTTAGCTATCTTTCTTTCTTCTTTCCTTCCTTCTCTTTTTTTCCCACTTTCCTACTTTCTCTCTTCTTTCCTCTCCTTTTTTCTCTCTTTCCTTCTTTCTTTCTCTTCCTTCTCTTTTCTCTTCCTCCTCCTTCCTCCTCTTCCTTATTTCTTTCCTTCCTTATCGCTTTCTTTCTGTCTTTCCTTCTGTCCTTCTTCCTTCCTTCCTTCCTTCTTTCTCTCTCCTTCTTTCATTCTCTTCCTTCTCTTCCTTTCTCTTCCTTTGCTTCCTTTCCTTCCTTATCTCTTTCCTTCTGTCTTTCCTTCCTTTTTCCTTCCTTCCTTCTTCTTTCCTCTTTCTTTTCTCTCTTTCTTTTTTCTCTTTCTTTCTTTCCTTCCTTCCTTCCTTCCTTCCTTCCTTCCTTCCTTCCTTCCTTCCTTCCTCCCTCCCTCCCTCCCTCCCTCCCTCCCTCCCTCCTCAACTTGCAATTCCTCCTGCCTCAAAATGGTTTGTTAGGGGGAAAACCTGCCACGTCGATCCTCAGCTTTTCATTTGAAAAGTTTCAAAGACCAGAACATGGAAGTCGCTCTTTAACATTAAGGAACTTCTGTAGTATTCTGACAAGTCATTTATAAATTTAAAATAATCAGATGAAAGAGGAAAGACGGTATCTGCTCTCTCTTTAATTCAATCGGCAGCCAAGCTTTCAGGAAGAGTAATTCAAATTTCTCTCTTTTTTCCTTCCTCTTCCCCCCCCAACCACTTTTTCTTTCCAGCCGTGAATTAATGATTGGATAAAACACAACGGCCTTGTTCTTCCATTGCTCCAGCTGACATTCACAGATAAATGTTACTGCTCTTTGATTGAAAAGTGCACTGAAACAGGCAAACAGGAAAATGTGTTAATAAAGCTGGTTATATGGAAAGCAGTTTCCAAGGAAAATGATGTCATTTGGGGCAAAATCGGGAAGGTACCTTCTCAAATCAAACTACTGTATTAAATGTGATGTTTTGGTCCTTCACGGAGAAATCTCGGCAAAGCATGAAAACTGGCGTGGAAAGAGCTACAGGTGGAAGCACAGTAGAAATGACAGGTCCTTGTTTTTCTCTGAGCTTGGTTGTTTTCATGCAGACGTTTCATTACCCAAACTAGGTGACATCATTAAAGCAAACAGATGCACTAGCACTGATGATATTACCTAGTTGAATTAGGCTTCCCAAAAGCACGAAGCTGATTCCTCATCCCCACAAAACCCCTTTTATTTAGGCTAAAGTCTAAATAAAGTCCCAGCAAACAGTCTTTCAAGAGATTTCACAACTACAGTCCTTTATCAGGCTGGGAGAGTTGCTAGGCCGATAACTTCCAAATGCCACACTGTAGCAGCAATTACTTGGCAAGGAGTCAGGAGCAAATCTTCACCCTCATTAAAGGAACTAATTGTCTCCTGCAAATACCACTCCTCTTTCACTCCTCTTTATTCCCTATGGGAGGGTCCATTCACAGTCCACCTGTGCCTTTACTCCCAAATTGACCCTTGTTTCTTAACTGTTCCCTTCTCCTGGCAGCTCTGTGCATATGCACACTGGGAACAGGCTCCAGCTGTTCTTCTGCCCCACTGATCTCTGACTCCGAAGGCAGCTGATAACTGTTGGACAGCCCTGGCCTCATCCCTGCCTCTGACACAGAGCCCTTGTCCGAGTCTTCCCCAGATTCCAGGACTGACCCAAGTTCCTCCCCAACCTCCTCACTGTCCAAGTCTGCCACCAGCTCTGCTGGCTGCTGGCGGGCCACAACAGCGTTCCAAGTAATGCACCCATTGAAAGTAGAACTTCAAGGCAGGTAGATTCCTCAAAGAACAGTTTTATTGGATACATCATATTGGCACAGCCAGTAAAAACCAACTCTAACAATTCCCACGTTTTTCACCTAATTAAAAGAGTAAAAATCCCCCTTCCTCCCAGGTGTCACCGGTCACATTGTCCAGTGAAAATGGATGGTAGGCTCCTTTCCTCCTTCAAACAGCCACCTATTACAATGACCTTGGTTCTCACAAGAAGACTTTTTGTTTTGACTGTAGCCAGGCTATCTACTTCCACCCTGTCTCTTCCATCTGTCAGGTTTTGTGGCAACTACGAGGCAACCCAAGATGGCTTCAGCCAGGTTTGCTTCAGAGTTGAGCTACAAATATTCTCCTTTATTGATAGTAGAGATTGTAAAATCCAACAATGAATAACCATTCATAGATAGTCCTCAATTTACAGCCATTCTCTTAGTGACCGTTCAAAGTTACGACGGCATTGAAAAAAGTGACATGGTCATTTTTCAGACTTAGGGTCTTCTCCAAGGAGTTCTCTCTTCTCCTTAGGTGGCCAAAGGATTTGAGCTTCAGCTTCAGGATCTGTTCTTCCAATGGACAATCAGGGTTGATTTCCTTTAGGATCGACTGATTGGATCTCCTTGTAGTTCAAGATAATCTCAAGCGTCTTCTCCAACACCACAATTCGAAAGCATCCATTCTTCGGCTCTTACAACCATATATTACTACTAGGAAAACCATAGCTTTGACTCTATGGACCTTCTCCAAATAATACTTGGGAGAAAATGTCTCTAGAGATTCTTCAGTCATCCATGGTCATGGTTGTCCCAAAGGTGATTTTTTTTTCAAGAGGTAACTGGACTTTCTGGTTTTTTTTTGTTTTGAAGACATTTTGCTTCTCATTCAAGAAGCTTCTTCAGTTTTCTTTGTCAAGATTCCGGCAATTGCCCTAATTAAATCCTGAGCCTCGAGCCGAGCTTCAAAAGAAACCAAAATATTTATTAGGAGCAACATGTCCGGCATTAACCTGTATGAAGCCAACTCTGGCGTACATAATTTAATGTTACCTGTGACCCTGTTTCCCCCCTGCCCCCCAGGTGTGAAATAAATCAGATTCTCCAATGAAGCACATTCACGGGCTGGGTGTCATCAATTATGTTCTCCAATTAAGGATTTTCGTGGGCAAAAGATCTGGTAGCTTAGCTCCAATTTTTGTAAGATAACTGTTGGAATGTACTTCTGGTTTTAAAGTGCTGCACTGCTCCTTCATTTTTCCTCCCCCAACCCTTTGTTTATGGCAACTCTAAAACAGGCATAGGAATGCTTTACGAGTTGACACTCTTCTTCTTCTTCTCTCCAAGAAGCTGAGGAAGCTTCTTGGATGAGAAGCGAAACATCTTCAAAAGAAAAAATTAGAAAGTCCAGTTGCTTCTTGAAAAAAAATCACCTTTTTTGAGACCTGGAAGAAAATATGAACAGAAGAGAATCGATGACCTTCCCTTTCACTCGTGGGCTACCTTGATGGTTCTAGCCGACCATTGAAGGAAATGAAAGGCTTGGTTTTCTCTTGCTTTGGGCTCTCAAGAGAGTCTACGAAGTCCTTCCAAGTATTGCAGGAAAGTCATAGAGGAAAGCCTTGACTGTAAGGCTATCTCCTGAACGTTGAGTGTCGGCAACCACAGGAAGGGGGAGAGCAAGGAGAAAACATCTGAGCAGATGGCAAACATGCAATGGGTTAGGAGGGGCAGATCAACCGCTTGGGGTAGGATGACAAGTTGGCATTTATTCCTGTCATCAGTTGGTGGAACAGCTGCCTTTCCCTGACGCTTCGATGAGGTCAGTTATGAGCCATCATCATTTTTTTTTTTGTATACGCAGAAGATTCTTCATCTTGAGGAGAGAAAGGTTCTTCTCCTTATGTTTCAGCCTCTTTCCTTAATTAGACCTAATGATGTTCCTTCTCAGCCCACCGCTTGCTGGAACAGCTGTCAGGAGAGCAGGATATATTTTTTTTCTCTTCAAAGTTTAATGACACCTCAATTAGGGCCAAAGGTAGCATCTGCAAGAGTTGCTCTTTAAGAGAGTGGCGGGCTGGGCTTCCGTGGGATGGAATTTCATCAGGGATTGAGGAAAACCCCGTGTCACGTTCCAGAAATGGGAAGGAACGGGAAGGAAGTGCAGCCAGGGTGGGAAGATAATTTGGTTCAGCCTGGAAAGAAGTTGAACCTTGAGAACGGAACTCAAACTAAACAGCCCCGCCATCTCCTTGCTGGAGGTTTTTAAGAAGACACTGGACATCCACTTGCCTGACTGCAGAAAAAGCAATTACTACCAACCTGCCTTCCATCGAGGACCTGTATACTGCACGAGTGAAAAAGGGGGCTGTGAAAATATTTAGAGACTCCTCACATCCCGGACATAAACTGTTTCAACTCCTTCCCTCAAAACAACGTTATAGAGCACCTCACACCAGAACAACTAGACACAAGGACAGATTTTTCCCCCAGTGCCATCACTCTGCTAAACAAATAATTCCCTCCACACTGCCCAACTATTTACAAAGTCTGCACTACTATTACTATTAAGTTTCTCATCATTCCTTATCACCCATCCCCTCCCACTTGTGACTGTAGGACTGTAACTTTGTCGCTTGTATCCTTACGATCTATATTGACTGTTTCCTAGTATGATTTGATTGCTTATTGTACCCTGTGACTATCATTAAGTGTTGTACCTGATGATTCTTGACTCTTGATGAATGTATCTTTTCTTTTATGTATACTGAGGGCATTTGCATCAAGACAAATTCCTTGTATGTCTAATCACACTTGGCCAATAAAGAATTCTATTCTATTCTATTCTATTCTATTCTATTCTATTCTATTCTATTCTATTCTATTCTATTCTATTCTATTCTACCTCCCAGGTCCCTTCCAACTCTGTTATTCTATTCTATTCTATTCTATTCTATTTCTATTCTACCTCCCAGGTCCCTTCCAACTCTGTTATTCTATTCTATTCTATTCTATTCTATTCTATTCTATTCTATTCTATTCTATTCTATTCTATTCTATTCCTATTACTTCTATTTCTATTCTACCTTCCAGGTCCCTTCCAACTCTGTTATTCTATTCTATTCTATTCTATTCTATTCTATTCTATTCTATTCTATTCTATTCTATTCTATTCTATTCTATTCTATTCTATTCTGAAATAGTACAGGGTTGAGGGGGGCTTCAAATTTTTTAGCAAAGAGTTCTCTGACTGGTTGCTAGGTGGGCGTGGCCATGGTGGGTGTGGCCTCGTGCGACCTCCTGCACCATGGCCGGGAGGCATTTTGCCTCCTTGGGCTCCAGGGCTTTCCTTCGAGCCTCCGGGAGGACGAAAAATGGCCTCCCTGTGCTCTGGAGGCTCTCTGGAAGCCGGGAAATGGACCCATTTCCAGCCTTCCCTAACTTCCCGAACTTCTGTTTTTGCCCTCCTGAGCCTCTGCACCACGCCCTGCACTTACCTGCATTCAAAAGCGGGCGTGGGGTCTCCTGGGAGGGGACAGGTGGGGTGGGGGGCCAACCAGGAGTGGGATTTGGGGCTCTCTGAACTGCACAGAATCTTAGCTGGGGGCTCTCCTGAACCCCTGTGGACCCCCAGCAGCCCAGCCCTTACAGGGTCTTCCTGCTTGAGCAGGAGTTAGACTAGAAGACCTCCAAAGTTCCCTTCCAGCTCTATTCTGAATCACTGCCATCTATGAAATTAGCTGTAGAATTATCTGGGCTGGCTAAATCCATAAAGCTTATTTCACCAGGGAGTGCCCTCATGATCTGCAGGCCATTTCTGCTGAAAGTTTTGAAAGTCTCAAGCTACAGGTATCCCTCTTTCACTAAGAAATCAGCTGTGGAATCACCTAGGCCAGCTAAGTTCATAAAATGTATGGATGAAGGTGAATATACTTCCCAGCTGGTTTCCTGACCGGCTCATGGGTGGACTCAGCCTTCCCTCCTTCCGAGGTCAATAAAACGAGGAGCCAGATTGTTGGGGGCAACAGGCTGACTCTGTAAACTGCTTAGAGAAGGCTGGAAAGCACTGTGAAATGTTATATAAGTCTAAGTGTTATTGTGAAGGAAAGAAAGAAGGAAGGAAGGAAGGAAGGAAGGAAGGAAGGAAGGAAGGAAGGAAGGAAGGAAGGAAGGAAGGAAGGAGTGAGCCATGGTGGCACAGTGGTTAGAATGCAATATTGCAGGCTAATTCTGCCCACTGCCAGGAGTTCGATCCTGACCGTCTCAATGTTGCCTCAGCCTTTCATCCTTCCGAGGTTGGTAAAATGAGGAGCCAGATTGTTGGGGGCAAAAGGCTGACTCTACAAACTGCTTGAAGAGGGCTGTAAAGCACTGTGAAGTGGTATTTAAGTCTAAGTGCTGTTGCAAAGGAAGGAAGGAGGGAAGGAAGGAAGGAAAGGTGAGAGGGAGGGAGGAAGAAAGGAAAAAAGAGACAGGGGGGTGAAGTAAGTAAGTAAGGCAAGAAGGAAGGAAGAAAGGAAGGCAGGAAGAAGCCGTGGTGGTGCAGTCATTAGAATGCAGCATTGCAGGCTGACTCTGCCGACTGCCAGGAGTTCGATCCTGATTGGCTCAAGGTTGACTCAGCCTTCTATCCTTCCGAGGTTGGTAAAACAAGGACCCAGATTGTTGGCTGCAATAGGCTATCCCTGTAAACCGCTTAAAGAAGGCTGTAAAGTTTGGAGAACTGTCAAATCCCACCTCTGACTGGCCCTGCCCCCATCTATTCTTTGCCTCCCACTGAGTCCCAGGTGATCGGCTGGGTCTTCTTTGGTTGCCTGCACAGGAGAACGGAGCTGGAAAGCAGGTTAGTGGGGTGGGGAGGGAATGGAGATTTTACAGTATCCTTCCTCTGCCATGCCTACCAAGCCACGCCCACCAAGACACACCACGCCCACAGAACTGGTAGTAAATTTTTTTGAATCCCAACACTGGTTTCCGTCCATTGTTTCTTGTCCTTCCCTCTGGCGCTTTGTAGAAGAGTTTGATCCCCTCTTCTTTGTGGCAGCCCCTCAAATACAGGATACTGCTATCATGTCATCCCTAATTCTTCTTTTCTTTAGACTAGCCAAGCTTTAGGATAGCCAAGCCCAAATCCTGCAGCCATTCTTCATATGTTTTAGTCTCCAGGCCTTTAATCATCTTAGTTGCTCTTCTCTGCCCTTTTTCCAAAGTCTCAACATATTTTTTTTGTAGTATGGCGACCAAAATCATTTGTGGTATTCTAGTATTCCAATGTTTGCAAGTGCTGGAAACAAAGGTGATCTTTCTTATCTGTCATTTTAAAATAGAAGATGGCAGGATTTTTATGAGTGTCCCATTTGAATGGCAGGGGATATCTGTCTTGCTAAGCACTGGCTATCAACCCAGTTAATCATGCATCAAATCATTATCACTCATTAGGACCAACAATGGAAAACTCAACCACTTTGCTCCAATTTTAGAATCAAAGCACATCCGATGCCCTGTATTAATCACAATTTTCCACACAAAAAGAGGAACTTTTTCATTACAGAACCAGCAGAGTGGTGACTATAGCACTCGTACCAGACCAGATGGCATATGCTCCCCGGCTTTAAATGCATATTAAATCATGTATTTAAATAAAACTTTGGCAATCAGGTTGGGGTGGATATATAAGCAGTGGGACAACCTTGGTGACTTCTGGTGGCTTTAGATAGTAGAAGAGAAGTCAATCCAAAGACAAGAGGGTCAACTTATTCCCCAAAGCACCTGAAGGCAGGACAAGAAGCAACAGATGGAAACTCACCAAGGAGAGAACTAACCTAGAACAAAAGAGAACAATTGTTCAACAGAATGAGTTGCCTGTAAAAGTTGTAAGCGCTTCAACACTGCAAGTTTTTAAAAAGAGATTGGACAACTACTTCTCTGAAATAGCATAGGGTCTCCTTCCTCAGGAGGGGTTTGGATTAGAAGAACTCCAATTTCCAAGATAGATAGATAGATAGATAGATAGATAGATAGATAGATAGATAGATAGATGATAGATAAATAGATAGATAGATAGATAGATAGATAGATAGATAGATGATAGATAGATAGATAGATAGATAGATAGATAGATAGAGATAGGGGGATAAAGAAACACATAGATATAGTTATAGTCAATAGACAGATAAATAGATCTATCTATCTATCTATCTATCTATCTATCTATCTATCTATCTATCTATCTATCTATCTATCTATCTATCTATCTATCTACCTACCTACCTACCTACCTACCTATCTATCTAACCATCCATCTATCTATCTGTTAGATCTGGGAGGATGGTTCAGAAACGGAGGCAAGACTCAGATAACAACAACAGCTCTTTATTAGTGACTTCAGATCTTATATAGGGCTGGCTGCGGCTAGGCAGCCAATGAAAGCGATTTGAGTTTGCCGCTCTTGGCAAGGCCAATCGCGGCAGCCCGTTTACTAGCCAATCGCATCAGTCTGCGGTGACCAATCACGATCTGCTATTCGCGGGCCAATCATAGTTGCAGGTTTTCGAGCCTGCTAGTCCAGAACACTGTCTATCTAATTATCATCATCATCAGATAGATAGATGCAATAGATAAAGATAGAGAGTTAGCTAGATCTCTCGATCTCTCTCCCTCCCTCCCCACATCTATCTGTGTGTGTGTGTGTGTGTGTGTGTGTGCATGTGACTATGTATACATATATAGATTAGATAGATAGATGATAGGTGGGTGGATAGATAGATGATAGGTATGTAGATAGCTAGATAGCTAGATAGCTAGATATAAATTGATAGGAAGATACAAAGATAGGTAGATATAATTAGACAATAGACATATAAATAGATCTATCTATTTATCTATCCATCTGTCTATCTTGGAAATTGGAGTTCTTCTAATAGGTAGATTAATTAGACAATAGAGAGATAAATAGATCTATTTATCTATCCATCTGTCTATCTTGGAAATTGGAGTTCTTCTAATAGGTAGATTAATTAGACAATAGAGAGATAAATAGATCTATCTATTTATCTATCTATCTACCTTCTATCTATCTATCTATGTATCTATCTATCTATCTATCTATCTATCTATCTATCATCTATCTATCTTATCTATCTATATCATCTACCTATCTATCTGTCTGTCTATCATCAGAGATAGAAAGATAGAGAACCAGATAGATGATAGATGCAGCAGATAGATAAAGAGATAGCTATATTTATCTCTAGATGATAGAGATAGATAGACAGACAGACAGACAGACAGACAGACAGATAGATACTGTAAATAGATAGATGTTGGTTTCTTCAGTGCGTGACTTTCACAAGACCTTCCCTTTCTCCATTAGCAAACAGTGGCAACTGATTGAAGACATTTGCCTGAAACATCAAACCACTGTTTCGTTTTTGCTCCCCCCACAAAAAATGCATCTTCTCTTCGGCTTGGAAACGTGACAGTTGCCATTTGTTATTAAAATATTCCCCACGGTGCCCCCCTATTAAAGAGGAGAAGTGGAAGGAGAAAAAAAAGAAAAGAATAATAATAACAACCCACAATAGTTTAGGCCCAGTTGTCTTCCTTACCCTTGCTAACAGAACGTTCCAATGAGCAGTGATTGTGTCATTCCTTCATTCCCAAAATGTTCATTTTTATTTATAAATCCAAAAAGCAATTAAATTCCCTTTTATATCGCATTGTCCGGGTGACAGATGTGTGCTGGATGGTTGACGGCTGGCATAAATCAAGGGCACAATCAAAAGCGCCGGTTTGACTCGAGAGCCCGTCTTTGGTGGCAGATGTCTCTTCAGACAAGGAAATCCTTCACGTTGGGTCTCATTTTGGCTTAACCTCTGTGCCTCGATCTGACTTTGGAAGCTGACAGCTTGATTAGTTTTAGGACAGCTGGCTTTTCTTTCTCTCCCCACAGATATTTACCAAAGACAAACCCAGGCTGGGAATTCTAGAGCCTCAACCAGATCAAACCTCCTCTCTCTAATAAAACATACCTGAAAAATAAGCAAGGGCACGAAAACAGGAAGTGACATCACTTGCTTCGTCCTTTCTAGTAGAAACTTTGAGACAGGAACAAACTGAGATGAGAATAAATCAAAGTTTCATCCACTGAATGGACAGGAGGGTGTGGCGCAGTGCGGTGGCCTAGAGATGCTGCTTTCACCTCACAACCAGGAGGCTGTGAGTTTGATCCTAAGTAGAGGCGGATATTTCTCTCTCTGGGCACGTTGAGATTATATCTGCTGAATATAACTCTGCATTGGCGACAAGAAGAGCATCTGGCCAGTAAACACTCGGCTCCATTCAGTTGTCCAGACTCCATCCTGCAAGGGATTATGGGGTTATTAAAAGAGGACAATGCTGATGATGGACAGGAGGGTATAGACCGTGTGCAGCCAGAATTGCATTGACTTGATCACCATGATATAAGAAGAGATGTTAGGAGTTTCATTTGACACCTGAGGGCAGGACAAGAAGCAATGGATGGAAACTAATCAAGGAGAGAAGCAACCTAAAATTAAAAAGAAATTTCCTGATAGTTAGAACAATTGGTCAGTGAAACAACTTGCCACCAGAAGTTGTGAATGCTCCTGTGATGAGCTGGGGCGTGACAAAAAATAACTAAGTCATAAAAATAGAAGAAAGTCCCTTTAATGCCTCCAACTTGGCCCCAATGTCCAATTATCCTCGGCAGGATATAAAACTCTTAAAGAAAACAGTTTACAGAGGGAGTAAAGGCACTCCACACCCAAAGTAAAGTTAATTCAAAATAAAAAAAACCAAACACAAGCCACACTGAAGGAATTACTACAGCAGGCAAGGATGATTAATTGCAGACTTCTACCAGATAACGCAGCAATCACAGTTGGGAGGAAGCCGAACACAGATGAGCTCCAACAAGAATGCACGCTTCCAGCATCTTTGCCATGCACAGTTTGTCCTTTCAACCAGTCCTCCCAGCTGCAGCCCATGAAGGGGATCAGGGCCCCTTCCTCCCCTGTAGACCACACCACTCATGTTTCTCCTTTATCCGCTCATCCCTGTGTGCCCTAGGATGAAGAGGGGATGGGCCTGGGTCTTCCTCTGAATGCCCATCCGGCCTGTGCTCTTCCCCAGTTTCCTCCACAACCACCTGAGCCACGCTCCCACTCCCTGTCAGCTGTTCCATCTCTCCCTCAGAATCAGACTCCAACAGGGGCATTACAGCTCCAACACTGGAAGATTTTAAGAAGAGATTGGACAACCATTTGTCCAAAATGGTGTAGGGTTTCCTGTCTGAGCAGGAGGTTGGACTAGAAGACCTCCAAGGTCCCTTCCAACTCTGTTAAGAATGCAGAGAAGAGCAACAAATATGATTAGGGGATTGGAGAGTCTAAAACATAGGAAGAACGGTTGCTGGATGACTATGGAGAGATTCTCCATCCTCCAAGTCATGATTGTCCAAAGGTGGTTTTTCAAAAGGCAACTGGACTTTGTTTTATTTTTCCCTTGAAGAGGTTTTGCTTCTCATCCAAGAAGCTTCTTCAGTTCATCTCTTCAGTTCAGTTCAGTTCAGAACTAAAGGAGCTTCTTGAATGAGAAGCGAAATGTCTCCAAGGAAAAAGAAACCAAAGTCCAGTTGTCTTTTGAAATGAATAATAATAGAATAAAATTCTTTATTGGCCAAGTGTGGTTGGACACACAAGCAGGGGTGGGATTCCACCAGTTCGCACCTATTCGCTAGAACCGATTCTTAACATTCTAAGCAGTCCGGAGAACCGGTTGTTAGAAGAAATTCTTGGCCTAATCCTGTAAGGAAGGCAGGAAGGAAACATTCTGGTGTTGCTTACAGAAACTGCCTCTCCGTTAACCCTTATTACATTTTTGGTAGGACTAGACTTCCTGCCTCAGGAACTTCTCTGGAGTTTTTTTTTTAACCCTCCTTTGCTGGTACTTTGCTTGTGTAGAGGGACTATTCAAAGTTACAGTGGCACTGAAAAAGGTGACTTATGACCATTTTTCACACTAACGACTGTTGCAGCATCCCCACAGTCTTGAGAGGCCAGGGAAGGAGATACGTGCCTCAATGTGAGTGATATTGAGTTGGCCACATCTAGCCAATAACATGACCACCAAGCCACGCCCACCACCTAAGCCTAGCCCACAGAACCAGTTGTTAAAAAAATTTGAATTCCACCTCTGGGTGGGGACAGTCAGAGGTGGTATTGGCCGGTTCTCTGAAATGGTCAAAATTTCTGCTACCTGTTCTCCAGAACTGGTCAGAACCTGCTGAATATCCCCTCTGATCCGGAGAGACGAATTCGAATGTTGAAGAGTTGAGGAAGCTAGATATGTCAAATCTATCAAAGTGAAGGATTAGAGAGGTCGTGATGTCAGCATTGAACGCATGACACCTGTCTTCCAGCACTCGTAGAGGCTATCACAGAGAAGAGGGGATTAAAGCATTGGAGGGCAGGATAAGAAGTAACAGGTGAAAGATCATGAAAGAGAGACTCAACTGGAAGTAAGTTTCTGACTGTGAGAACAATTAATCAGTGGAATAGCTTGCCTCCCAAATTTGTTGGGTGCTTCATCACTGGAGGCTTTCAAAAATAGACTGGACAACCACTGGACCGGGATGGTATAAGACCTCCTGCCTTGGCCACAGCGTTGGACTAGAAGGCCTCCATGGTCTTGATTGAGTGTGTGTTTTTCAAACATAGCTTGTGTTCCCGCAGTTGAAATTGTCAGTTTTATGGAGTGCTAAGAAAACTCCACAGCTAGGAACTACATGGAGCTCCATCCCTTCCACTCCCGAGCCCTTAATTGTATTTTATTGATATTATTGATTTAATTGCATTTTGTTTCTTGTTTCCTTGGTTCTCTGGGTACAGCTTAATACGTTTTTCGCTGGGAGTTGTTTAAATGTTGTTTTGCGTTCTGGTGTTATTGCCGTTCGGTTCAAGGACTTTAAAAAAAAAAAGGAACAGCAATCATTCTTCGGGTTTTTCTATTTATTTAATCAGATTTATATCCTGTTGCAATTATGAATGGACTCTTGGCAGTTCATAATAACAAAACACATAAGAATAAATACACATGCAGACATATTAAAAGGGCAGGAATACAATATGGTATCATGCCACAAGTATTTATTACTTGGGTGTTTTTGGGGGAGAAGATGAAATATAGTTTTCCAATTACATAAAGAAGTCACAGGGAATTTCCTGTTTCCTTCCTGTTTTCTTACTAGCAATCACTAGCTACAAATGGAGATAATATCTTTGAAATGAAGGTTACCCCTTAAAAGATTAAGAAGACATCGTTTAATAACAATTCCTTGACTTTCTCTAACATTCTCTAACAGAGACCCCAAACCCTAACATAGCAAAAAAAAATTTAGATTGGAGTCTCACTTCTGCCAGCTTGAATCAATATGGCAAGGAGGATGGTCACCAAATTACCAACTTTTTAAGTGATATAGTTCAATCTTAATTGAATCCTTGATGAAATGCCCTCAGTAAAATGAACTCAATTTAAACACTGGGATAATTTAAGCCCATCTACAAAGGACTACTTTGGTGAGGCTAGACATAAATTTTTTATTTGATTTTCTAATATAAATTTAATTAGATAAGAAGATGAGAAAGGTTCTATCCTCTCACACATTTCCCCTTCTTTTTTTGGAGAGTTAAATTTATCAATGCTTCCCCCCAGCTCCCCGTTTAATCTGGCCATAAAGTGGCCCAGATCTGTAGGCTGTAGGCTGTAAATATACTGTCTTATGTCTAACTACATTACGCCATCTAATTCATCTGTATTACTTTTATCCTTCCCATCTGTTCCACTATCTTCTCTTATTGGTATCATTGTTATGATGATTATTATTACTTTGATATTGTGATTATTATTACTTTGTTATTACATTATTGTTACATTGCATGTGCACTGAGAGCGTATGCACCAGAAATAAATTCCTTGTCTCTCTGTCACACTTGGCCAATAAACTGTTTTATTCTATTCTAATCTGTTCTGTTCTGTTCCAATCCATTCCATTCCATTCCATTATTTCCTGTTGTTCCATTTTCTATTGTATTCTGTTATGTTCCGTTCTATTCTATTCTATTCTATTCTATTCTATTCTATTCTATTCTATTCCATTCCATTCTATTCTATTCTTGTTTCCATTCCATTCTATTCTATGCTATGCTATTATTGATTCTATTCTATTCTATTCTATTCTATTCTATTCTATTCTATTCTATTCTATATTCTTGATTCTATTCTATTCTATTCCCTATTCTATTCTATTCTTGTTTCTACTCTATTCTATTCTATTCTATTCTTGTTTCGATTCTATTCTATATGATTCAATTCGATTCTATTCTATTCTATTCTATTCTATTCTATTCTATTCTATTCCATTCCATTCCATTCCATTCCATTCCATTCCATTCCATTCCATTCCATTCCATTCCATTCTATTCTATTCTATTCTATTCTTTTGGCTTGAGGATGTCAAATCAATTGGCTTCTTATACACACACAAACACCCAGACAAACAGATAGACATGCTTGAAACGCAATCCTGGCTGAGCGGATAAGCACATCCTTTCATCTCCCATTCAATGACCAGGAAGCACAATAATTGCAAAATCTTTTTTTAAAATCTGGAATCTGGATAGAATGGGGTTGGAAGGGACCTTGGAGGTCTTCTAGTCCAACCCCCTGCTCAAGCAGGAGACTCAACACCATCCCAGAAAAACGGCTGCCCAGTCTCTTCTTGAAAACCTCCAGAAACAAAGTCTAACATCTCTTCTTCAACCCATTCAGTTGTACCTTATGATTCTTGACCCTTGACAAATGTATCTTTTCTTTTATGTATACTGAGAGTATTTGCGCCAAAACAAATTCCTTGTGTGCAGGGGTGGGATTCAAATTTTTAACAACCAGTTCTGAGGGCGTGGCTTAAGTGGTAGGTGTGGCTTGTTGGTCATGTGACTGGGTGGGCGTGGCTTGTTGGTCATGGCCAACTCAACATACTCATATCGAGGCACGCATCTACTTGCCTGGCCTTTTATGACGGTGGAGATGCTGCAACAGTCGTAAGTGTAGAAAAATGGTCATAAGTCACTTTTTTCAGTGCCGTTGTAACTTTGAATGGTCACTCCACACAAGCAAAGTACCAGCAAAGGAGGGGAAAAAAAACTCCAGAGAAGTTCCAGTGACAGGAAGTCTAGTCCTGCCAAGAATGTAATAAGGGTTAACGGAGAGGCAGTTTCTGTAAGCAACACCAGAATGTTTCCTTCCTGCCTTCCTTACAGGATTAGGCCAAGAATTTCTTCTAACAACCGGTTCTCCGAACTGCTTAGAATGTTAAGAATCGGTGTTAACAACCTTGCGGAGTGCCAATGCTAAGTGTCTTGACAGTAGAAATATAATCATTCAGTTTAACTCTTTGCGGACGATTTGTTAAAAAATCCAATATCCATAAACAAATAGAATCTGGAAAATCTAGATCTTTGAGCTTGGCTATTAATCTGTGCGGTATGATGGTATTGAAAGCAGAACTAAAATCTGCGAATAACATTCTTACATAATTCCCCGGTGTTTCCAAATGGGATAAGGCCATGTGAAGCACAGTAATAATTGCATCCTCGGTTGATCTATTTTCTTTGTAAGCAAACTGAAGCCCATCAAAGGAATCAGGAAGGCAGGAGATAATATAATTTCGAACTAGCTTCTCAAAGCACTTCATTAAGATAGAAGTTAGTGCCACCGGCCTATAGTCGCTAGGACCATTTGTGGGCAACTTTTTAGGCAGTGGAACGATGGTGGAAGCCTTGAGACACACAGGAACCACACTTTGTGTCAAGGATCGATTAAAAATTTCAGTCCACACCCCAGCTAGCTGATCAGCACAATCTTTTACCACACAAGTGATCGTCCACCAGGACTCCAAAGTCCCTCTCACAGTTACCGTTTTTGAGCCACCCACCCAGCTCCCCAAACACAACAAGCGCTTTGAAGTTAAATCCATGATTCTGTTATTGGGAGCATCAGCAGCCTGGGAAAAAAGTTTCTCTCTCAACACAGGCTAACCAGTCCATCCAGCATGGAGACGAATAGTTGTCTGCTTCTCCTATTCATCTCCACCCCCTGCCTTTTATCCCCAGAGCTAGGGTGGGGCTTCACTAGCAGTGGCTCTTCCATCCCAAGGACCGGCCCATAGATTTCTACTGCCCTCCTCTCCTCTACCTTCTGTGCATCCTCATGTCAGCCACTGGACCCAGCTGTTCCAACTCTTCCTCATCAGCCACCTCCAGACCTGGGGGCCGTTGACTCTCCATCTGAGGGCTGACGGAAGGCCCAGCCTTCACCTCTGCCTCTCTGCCAGCTCTATTCCCTCTTGCCCCTTGGAGCTCTCAGGTTGCCTTGATACCAACCCTGATTCCCACGCCTCCTCCTCCTCCTCATTTGATTCAGCTATTGGAGGGGCTGGTGACTGATAGGCCACAACACCAGGTTTTGCCTAACCTGTACTTGTACCTTAGAAACTAAGATTTTGCCCCATCAAGGCAGTCCACATTATTTGCAGCCCCATTGCTACCTCCTTTGGAACTGCGCGCCCTGCTAAATGAAATGTGCCATAGATGAACCCATGAATAGTGAAGCAAAAAAATAAATAAAACAAAAACCTATGCAGAGCAGCAGCAATGGAAGAAGAGCAGTCCAAATTGGTCATCAAGACCCATCGCTCTGTTTGAGATCCGAGGACTGCTTTGCTGTTAGAAAGCATGGACTTGCCTTGCGGCTCTTTCAACAGAGTTCATTTTTTCTGTTTAGTGCGATATAATATTCACACTACGCTCTCTAATCCATCACTCGTGTCTCTCAAGGGAGTAACGGCTTTCAGTAAATCAAAGCAATGTAATCTAATAAACTACGCATCTTTTTCCAAGGTAGCCACGATACATACACCAAATCTGTCCGTGGCTAGCGCTGCAGTGGGTTTGGGGGTGGCGTCGTTTGTCCGATGATCTCCGTGTTCCATCTGCAACTTAGGAGTGGGATGGAGGAGGCAGAGAAGTGTTGTGGTGGCCTAGAGGTGGAGCTCTCACCTCACAATCAGGAGGTTGTGAGTTCAATCCTAGATAGAGGCAGATATTTCTCTCTCTGGGCACAATAAGAATATATCTGCTGAATATAACTCCACATCGGCAACGGGGAAGGGCATCCGGCCAATAAATACTCAGCTACATTCAGTTGCTCAGATTCCACCCCGCAAGGGATTATGGGGGTCATTAAAAGAAGATGATGGAGGAGGCAGAGAGTCACCACAGGAGTTACATTGTAGGAAATATTGATCAAGGGGTTCTTGTGCAATCGCGCTGTTGAAAAGTCTGTGTTGCTTTCACGAGGGTGTTTCTCACGGTCCTTGACTTACAACCATTCATTTAGTGGCCATTCAAAGTTACAACGGGGATGAAGCAACTTATAAGTGACTTGTCACCATTTTTCATTGCTTATGATCATTGCAGTGACCCCTCCCCCTCCGATCATGTGATCAAAATTCAGATGTTTGGCAACGGGCTTGTATTTACGACAGTTGCCGTGTCCCTGGATCACAGGATCCTCCTGAGTTCTGATGAGCAAAGTGAATGGAGAAGCCAGATTCACTTAACAACCAGGTTACTAACTTAAAGAACCGCAATGATTTGCTTAACAACGGTGGCAAGAAAGGTCACAATATGGGACAAGATTCACTGAACAACTGTCTTGCTTAGCAGTGCAAATCTGGGGCTTAATTGTGGTCATATATCAAGGACTACCTGTATCCCTGAATGATTGGAACACGGAACGAGGCCTACCCAAATGGACATTGTTGTTTTCAATACACCCTGCAAATATTGCATTTAGAGTTGCATTTTATTTCGCGGTAGAGATTGTTCCTGCTTTGTTCAAGATTGTTCCAATGCTGTGGTGGCACAGTGCTGAGAGTGCAGTACTGCAGGCTACTTCTGCTGACTGCTGATTGTCAGCAGTTTGGCAGTTCAAGTCCCATTGGCTCAGGGTTGGACTCAGCCTTCCCTCCTTCCGAGGTCAGTAAAATGAGGCCCCAGATAGTTGGGGGCAAGAGGCTGACTCTGTAAACTGCTTAGAGAGGGCTGTAAAAGCACTGTGAAGGTCAAGGGTCAGCAACCTGGGGCTCTGGAGCCTCATGTGTCTCTTTCATTCCTCTGCTGTGGCTCCCTGTCACCGGTCGGCTCCACAATTGATTGGGCTTTTGGTTAGAAAAGGTAGAAGAAAAAGGACGCCATGCTAGGAAGAGAGTCTATGGTGAGGGAACCAGACTGGCTCCAGAAATGAACAGGGTACTTCCGGTTAAGATCTTTGTAGCTATTTGAGTGTTTAAGGTTGCCGACCTATGGTCTAACTGCTATTGCTATTCTCACAGTTATGAACATGCTAAATGATTGTGTATTTGCTGGTTCTCTGAACTACTCAAAATTTCCACTACCAGTTCTCCAGAACTGCTCAGAACCTGCTGAAGACCACCTCTGGTTCTAACGTTTATATTTATAAAAATTGTAAACTATTTGGAGTACAAAAAAAGTCAGAACTCAAATACTCATCTACCACAGCTTTTTCCCCCCCCTTTGCTTAATTTTCTTCTTCTTTTTAAATAGCATTTACAAATAACATTACTGTAGAGAGTTGAGTATTCAGCCTGAAGACTTAAATTCTCTTTCATACCATAAAAATAACTTCGTGTGCTTTGACTGCTAATAGTCAATCTTTTATTCATGTCACGTTGAGCATTAATTGTACAACTTTGGTAATTTTCTGAGTCCACTGATTGATATTATAGCTTTTGAAATCGCATCTTTGTTTTAAATAAGTTTAAAAGGGGGAATAATAGAATCAAGAAACAGATTCTGCACTGTGTTCTTTATGGGGTGAATGGAAAGACGTAGCAGTGATTCCCACCCCAAATTAAATCTGATTTTTAAACAGGGAAGTGGTGGGAAATAGAGGTAGGCCTCAACTTACGAACATAATTGAGCCTAAAATTTCTGTTGTCAAGTGAGTTTTGTCCCATTTTATGACCTTTCCTGCCAGAGTTGTTAAGTGAATTACTACAATTATTCTGTCAGGGCTCTGGCAGTTACCCCCATTTAAATCATGAGTCTTGAGTTGAACTTCCAAAACTTAAAGAAGATTTATTAGGAGTAAACATGCTGGCACTGTCTGGGTATAGCCAACTCTGAGGCATATCATTCATTGTCACCCTTGACCCTGGTTTTTCCCCCACCCCGTGTCATACTCTTGCTAGAGTCGGACTCTGAGGGAGAGGAGGAACAGCTGACAGAGAGTGGAGGTGTGGCTCTGGAGGTTGTGGAGGAGGCTGGGCAGTCAGAGGAAGGACCAGGCCCATCCCCTCTTCATCCTAGGACAGGCAGGGTGGAATGGAGAAGGCAACAACCTGGCTTAAGAGAGAGGAAGTGGCCATGATCCCCCTCATTGGTTGCAGCTGGGGAGAATAGTATATAAGAGAGATGGTTAAAACACAGCGTTGCCAGAAGCACTTTGGGCTGAAGTTATCTTGGTTGACGTCCTTCCAACAGACTGTGCCTTGTTATCTCCGTGAAGTTGGTAATTACCTATCCCGGTTCGTTGTGGAATTTGCTTCATTGTAGTTTGTTTTGGGTTTTTTTATTTCACCTCTATCTGCTCATTAAGTTCAGATTGTATTGCTTTCTTTTAAAGACTATTTTTGAGTTTTATCTCCAACTGAGAATTATTGAATAGTGGGGCCAAGTTGGAGGCATTAAAGGACATTTATTTATGTTTTGGATTTTGTTACATTTGTGTTACACTCTGGGTCATCACACACCCCTGGATGTATCATAAATTTCAACCACACGATCAAGTGAATGCTGCAACGGTTGCAAGTATGAAAAAAAACGATCATGAGTCCATTTCTTTCAGTGCCATTGTAACATAGAACAGTCACTAAATGAGCTGTCGTAGGTGGAGGACTATCTCTAGTCTAGAACAAGCCCCCCCAAAATCAGACAGAGCTTTCTTTTAAATACAAAAAATTGATTTTGGCAACATATGGAAAATAGCCATTACGAGCTAATATGTAAGAGCTTGGCAGGATGTGAAGTAGTCCTTTTGTTGAATGGAGACCAATGAAAAAACAGTGGAGCTTGGATAGCCACTAAAATATAAAATTGATGTTTGAAAAAGTAGAGGTTTTCGCAGAAAAGCTGGAAAGCATTGGATGTTTTTTAAAAATATTTCAATTAAAAGAGAGCCAGTCTGGTCTAATGGTTAAGGCACCAGGCTAGAATGCGGGAGATCTGAATTCTAATCCTAACTTAGCCATGAAAGGCAGTTGGGTGACTTTGGGCCAATCACTAGGAGACGGTGAGTTCTAGTCCCGCTTTAGCCATAAAAAGCAGTTAGGTGACTTTGGGCCAATTACCAGGAAATGGTGAGTTCTAGTCCCACCTTATCCATGAAAGCCAGCTGGGTGACTTTGGGCCGATCACCAGGAGATGGTAAGTTCTAGTTCTGCCTTCACCATGAAAGTCAGCTGGGTGATTTTGGGCTAATCACTAGGAGATGGTGAGTTCTAGTCTCGTCTTATCCATGAAAGCCAGCTGGGTGACTTTGGGCCAATCACCAGGAGATGGTAAGTTCTAGTTCTGCCTTCACCATGAAAGTCAGCTGGGTGATTTTGGGCTAATCACTAGGAGATGGTGAATTCTAGTCCCGCCTTATCCATGAAAACCAGTTGGGTGACCTTGGGCTACTCAGTCTCTGTCACACCCCTGTCAGAATCTGATTTGGAGGGAAAGGCTGATCAGCTGACAGGGAGTGGGAATATGGCTCCATTGAATGTGGAAGAAACTGGGAAAGGGCAAAGGCCAACTGGGCAGAGCAGGGGAGAGGTAGAACAAGGTAGAGGGAATTCGGAGGAAGACCCAGGCCCACCCCTCTTCATCCTAGGGCACGCAGGGAGGAACGGAGAAGGGAGCAACGTGAGTTGCGTGGCTCACGGGGGAGGAAAGGGCCCTGATTCCCTTCATTAGCTGCAGCTGGGAACACAGTGTATAAAAGAGGAAGCTGCACAGAGCAAGTTGTTGGGAGCAAACGTGAATTTGTCTGGCATCTTCATGGCTTATCTGTGTAACAGGCGTCTTCCCAACTGTGTGTGTTTTGCTGTGCTTTCAAGACTACAGTTCCTTCACCTGCCCTGTCAAATTAATTACTGCATCATGTGTGGATTTTTAGTTACAGTTTGTATGTACTTTGTTTTCGGACTGAATTTCCTCCACTTAAAGACTGTTCTTGGGATAGTTTTTTTCTCCAGCAGAAGATAACATGGACTTTGGGGGCAAAGTTGGAGGTACTAAAGGGACACTTCTTGCTTATTTGACTGTGTTGCCTTTGTGCCACGCCCCAGGTCATCACAGTCTCTTTCAGACTAACCCAGTTCATAGGGTGGTTGTTGTTGTAGGAAAATGGAAGGAGGGAGGTGAGATTTATAGGTTGGCTGCCTTAATTTATTTGTAAAAATAATAAACCGGGGTACATAATAAGATGGGATACAAGCAAACAAACAAAACAATATCTTTCAACGTAATCTTTGACTTACAACCTAACTGAACCCAATTTTTTTGTTGTCTTAGTGAGACAGTTATTAAGTAAGTATTGCCACATTTTATGACCTTTCTTGCTACAGCTGTTAAGTGAATCACTGCCGTTGTTAAGTTAGTAACACAATTAATATGTAAAGTTGGCAAGCAACTTGTCTTGGTGCAAATGCTCTCAGTGTACATAAAAGAAAAGATACATTTGTCAACGGTCAACAATCATAAGGTACAACACTTAATAATAGTCATAGGGTACAATAAGCAATCAAATCACACTAGGAAACAGTCAGTAGATGCAAGCAACAAAGTTAAGTTGTCACAAGTGGGAGAGGATGGGTGATAGGAAGAATGGGAGGATTAATAGTAATAGTAGTGCAGACTTAGTAAATAGTTGAACAGTGTTGAGGGAATTATTTGTTTAGCAGAGTGATGGCATGCAGGAAAAAACTTGTGTCTAGTTGTTTTGTGTGCAGTGCTCTACAGCGACATTATGAGGGAAGGAGTTGAAACAGTTTATGTCGGGGATGTGAGGGGTCTGTAGTTATTTTCCCTCCTTTTGACTCATGCAGTATACAGGTCCTCGATTAAAGGCAGGTTAGTAGTAACTATCCATATACCTAGAGTGACCTCCAACTTTCTATTGATACAGATGTATTAACAATGCAACCACCTTTCTCTGAGTTTAAAGAAATAACCCCAAACCTATAAAATATCTTAAAATACTCATAATGACATATTAACAGTTAGTATTCATTATGCATTTTCCTCTTAATTTAATCTACATCATAGTAAGGTATCAAAAATAAATCACCTTAGATTTAAAAAGCTACAATACATCTTTAGTCAAATATAGCTTTCTACCTGCAACATACTGCACACACACACACACACACACACACACACACACCACTGCACAATGTCAATTGAAAGCAACGTGACAAGTCGTTGATTGTTGCAGCCAAGGAGTCAAGAGAACAGCAATGCAAAAAATTGTTAGAAGTATTTTTAGCTGCTGCAATCAACCTCCCTGATTAATTCTAAAATCACAGGACCAACAATGTGGAGACCAACAAACTAATGCACAAAAGTCTCACGGGTTTTACAAAATGCCTTGAGAACTTTCCTTCCTAGCGGCAATGGATCTAAATGTTGTCAGTCATATCCTTGCTTGTGCAAAATAGATGTTGATGGATTGCTTTAATGGGGGAGGTGTACAACGGTCCAAGTTGGGCCTGAATGAGAAAAGTGAGGACTAGAAGTTCTCTTTTTGGATAAGAACAGCAGGCAGAGTCTGGGAGGGTAGAATCAAGAGAGGACTTAGCCTAGAATTATTGAGTCTGTCATCTGCACCTCTATAATTGTCTGGTTTGGTTCAGCAACCCAACAGGACAGACACAGATTTCAGAGGATAATTAGGACTGCAGAAAAAACAATTACTACCCACCTGCCTTCAATCAAGGACCTGTATGTTGCACGAGTCAAAAAGAGGGCTGTGAAAATATTTACAGACCCCCCACATCTCGGACTCAAACTGTTTCAATCCCTTCCCTCAAAACGACACTATAGAGCACTGCACACCAGAACAACTAGAAACAAGGACAGATTTTTCCTGAACGCCATTAATCTGCTAAACAAATTGTTGTAGAGTGATGGTAAGGACGAGGCATGAGACCAGAGCGTACAAGTAACAGGCTTTATTCCAATGAATAAAGGGTTGTCGCGTCTGCTAGCTAACTTGCAGACCAGCGGGCAACAACGGGCTGGCTCTGCTCGACAGCCGGCTTATATAGCCGGCTGTCAAACGGGGCCAACCAATGGGAGCTGCTGGTGCTCCCGCTCAAACAGCGGACCTGGCTGGGAACTCCAACCAGTTCCACAGACATAACACCCCTTCCCCCCAGCTGCGAACATGCATAGTCTTGTAGGTACGTGGGCTGTCTTCGCTGGCGCCCAGAGCATCGCAGTTCGGGTGAACTGCCAGTCTGTGTCAAGTCCTGGCTCTCGGAGCGCGCGTCAGCGGTTGTTGGTACTGGGGCTTGCCCCGGTGTGATGCCTGACGGTGCTGGTGAAACCCCCTGCTCAGGTTGGCCCGATCGAGTCTTGAGGTCCGGCTGGTCGATTGGGTCGCTCGGCGGCAGGATCGGTGACTCTGGTTGGAGACTCGGGTTCTCCATCCAGCCCTCTCGCTCGTCTGGGAAAACCTGGTTCCGCAGGAGATCTCCATCAGGTGCGGGTGAGGCGTTGTTGGAGCTGGCTGGTTGGCACGGGTTGGTATCTGTCGCGCCCATCCGTCGCCTTCTGAGTTGATCCACGTGTCTCCGCCACAGACATCCATCCCCAAGAAGGACCCGATAGGATCTGGGGCGGTAACCGATCACGATCTGTCCTGGCACCCACAACGGTTCCCCTGCGTAGTTCCTGGCGTATACCAGGTCTTGTGGGGCGAAGTCTCTGACCAGGCTATCGGACCCTAAAGGGGTGTCTGGGCAATAGTGGGGTGTAGCCTGTCTAGAGTGGTTCTAAGGTGTCTCCCCATTAAAAGTTCAGCCGGAGACTTGTTGGTGGTGGTGCAGGGGTTGTGTGCTGGCTGAGTAGGAAACGAGACAATTTAGAGTGCCAGTCCTCCTGACCAAACCTGGCAAGTGCTTCTTTGGCTGATCTAACTGCTCTCTCTGCCATCCCGTTGCTAGCGGGATGGAATGGTGCTATAAGGACGTGCCTGATGCCCAAGTTGGCAGTATACATGCTGAACTCACATGATGTGAACTGTGGGCCATTGTCTGAAACCAGGGTGTCCGGGAGCCCGTGGGTGACAAACAGTCGGGTTAGGGCTTTCACTATTGACTGGGTGGTGGTCGTGGGAAGTAAGGATACATCGATCCACTTGGAGTATGAATCCACGACCACCAAGAAGGTCTTACCATGCACAGGCCCAGCTAGGTCAACGTGCAGGCGGGACCAGGGGGCGTTTGCGCTCTCCCATCTGGTGGGCGTAGCCGCTGGAGGGGCGGCCCGGGTTTGTTGGCAAGGTTGGCAAGAGCTTACCCAGTTGGTGATTTGAGCGTCCATACCGGGCCACCAGACGTAGCTGCGGGCCAGGGCCTTCATTCTTATGATGCCCGGATGTCCCTCGTGAAGCACCTTCAGGATGGGCACTCGCAGTGATGTAGGGATGACCACTCTTGTTCCCCACAGAAGACAACCTTGTAATTTTGACAGTTCCTGCTGGCGGGTTTTAAAGGGGACAAAATCAGTTGTACATTGAGTTTCCGGCCACCCCCTCCCCACCCAGTCCAGAACCTGGGCGATGATTTTGTCCTTTTTCGAGTGCGCCGCGATGTCTTCGGCTGTCACTGGAAGTTTGAGTTCGTTGACCTCGAAAATGGCATGGATAGGTGCTGGGTCTTCGACTGGGACTGGCAGGGGGCAGCGGCTAAGGGCATCGGCGTGGCTCAGGGTCTTGCCTGGACAATGCACTAACTTAAATGAGTAAGCAGCCAGAAACAAAGTCCATCTGGTCATTCTGGGCGAAAGTACTTGCGGAGTTTGCTTGTCTCCAGACAGAAGTCCTAAAAGGGGTTTGTGATCAGTCACTAACTCAAAGTGGTGGCCAAACACGAATTCGTGGAACTTCTTAACTACAGCCACTGCGGCCAGGGCCTCTTTATCGATCTGGCTATAGTTCCTCTTGGTAGGAGAAAGAGTCCTGGAAAAGAAAGCAATTGGTGCCTCGGAACCGTTGGGGAGCCTGTGGCTCAGGACAGCCCCAATGCCAAAAGGGGATGCGTCAGCGGCCAGGACTAAGGGGAGAAGTTGATCGAACTGAACCAGGACCGCTTCTGAAGTGAGCAAGGCTTTGACTGATTTGAATGCATGGGCCTCCTTGGGTCCCCAGTGCCAGGGTGAGTATGTCATCTGCACCTCTATAATTGTCTGGTTTGGTTCAGCAACCCAACAGGACAGACACAGATTTCAGAGGATAATTAGGACTGCAGAAAAAACAATTACTACACACCTGCCTTCAATCGAGGACCTGTATGTTGCACGAGTCAAAAAGAGGGCTGTGAAAATATTTACAGACCCCCCACATCTCGGACTCAAACTGTTTCAATCCCTTCCCTCAAAACGACACTATAGAGCACTGCACACCAGAACAACTAGAAACAAGGACAGATTTTTCCTGAACGCCATTAATCTGCTAAACAAATTGTTGTAGAGTGATGGTAAGGACGAGGCATGAGACCAGAGCGTACAAGTAACAGGCTTTATTGCAATGAATAAAGGGTTGTCGCGTCTGCTAGCTAACTCGCAGACCAGCGGGCGACAACGGGCTGGCTCTGCTCGACAGCCGGCTTATATAGCCGGCTGTCAAACGGGGCCAACCAATGGGAGCTGCTGGTGCTCCCGCTCAAACAGCGGACCTGGCTGGGAACTCCAACCAGTTCCACAGACATAACACAAATAATTCCCTCAACACTGTCTAATTATTTACAAAGTGTACACTACTATTACTGTTAATCTTCTCATCACTCCTTATCACCCATCCCCTCCAACTTGTGACTGTATGACTGTAACTTTGTTGCTTGTATCCTTACGATCTATATTGAGTGTTTCCTAGTATGATTTGATTGCTTATTGTACCCTATGATTATCATTAAGTGTTGTACCTGATGATTCTTGACTCTTGACAGATGTATCTTTTCTTTTATGTACACTGAGAGCATTTGCACCAAGGAAATTCCTTGTGTGCCCAACCACACTTGGCCAATAAAGAATTCTATTCTATTCTATTCTATTCTATTCTATTCTATTCTATTCTATTCTATTCTATTCTATTCTATTCTATTCTGTTCTGTTCTGTTCTGTTCTGTTCTGTTCTGTTCCTTTCCTATTCTATTCTATTCTATTCTATTCTATTCTATTCTATTCTATTTATCCCCACAAACACTGCAAGTCCAGTCCACCTTGAATTCCCTTGTCCAAATTAACCCTGACTGTTTTGTTTCAGAATTGAGTTGCACTTGGCAAGGTTGCATCCTGTCACCAGTATGTTCAACCTGTACACAGAAAAAAATTATGAGAAACACACTTGGAGGAATCTATCACTGGGGTTAAAATTGGTGGTAGGAAGATCAACAACCTCCGTGGATAATACAATATTACTCAAGAAAAGCAAGGAGGATCTGGAATCCTGAGAGTCACAGACAAAAGTGAAACATTTGGACTGCACTGTAATATCAAGAAAATTATACGACTACTGCAGAAAACACACAGGCCAGAGAGCAGAGCAACAATGAGACCAGCAAAACAGTAAAGGAATTCAACTTTATGGGCTCTAAAATTGGCCAAAGTGGTGACTGTAGCTCTCAGATCAGAAGACACAGAGCACCTGGTAGAAGGAAGTGACTGTTCGAAATTACAAGGGCACTATGCTCTGTCTCTGTCTCTGTCTCTGTCTCTGTCTCTGTCTCTCTCACACACACACACACACACACACACACACACACACACATGTTCCCCAGTAGTTCCCTTCACCTAGCCTCAGAATTGTCCCAAATAAAGCCAGCCACAAGCAGGCCAAAACAATTTGAATCCCACCACTGGTATAATTTTTTTTTTTGGTGTTTTATTTCAAGCTCACATGAAATTAGCCAAGAAGGAAGAAAAAAAGAGAAAGGAAAGGAAGGGAAGGGAGGAAAGAAAGGGAGGGAAGGGAAAGGGAAAGGAAAGGGGAAGAAAAGAAGAAGAAAGGAAAGGGGAAGAGAAGGAAAGGAAAGGAAAGGAAAGGAAAGGAAAGGGGAAGAGAAGGAAGGGAAAGGAAAGGAAAGAGAAAGAGAAAGCAAAGGAAAGAGAAAGCAAAGGATGAAAGGAAAGGAATGGGAAGGGAAAGGAAAGGAAGGAAAGGAGATGAAAGGGGAAGGAAAGAGAAGGAAAAGGAAGGAAAGGGAAAGGAAATGAAATATTGCCAGATGCTCAGCCGACATCTAGGGTTGAGATAGGGGAAAAATGAGAAAATGGACTACTATGTACCTTGTCTCACAATGAATAACTGGGATAAAGAAATACACCTTCCAACAGGTGTGACTCACAGACACATTTCTTTGGAAAGTGGAAATCTTCAGCACCGATTTCCATCAGTGTTACTACTCCGGCTGAAAAGCCGAGCAAAGTCAAATTGTTTTATCTGCATTTCTAATTCTATTTCTGTCGCCTTTCCTTTGGGATAAAGGCCTGTGACCTTATATTCTTCTTCCGACAGAGCACAAATGAACATTGACACTACAATTTAATTGCTTCTCCTGCTGGTATGAAAACACAGTCAGTCAAGAAATGGGAGTCGAGCATCAAAGGGAATGTGGCGATTCCATGAAAATATGAAGATATATTTTTTTTTTTACTACTTCTACCCTTTGAAGATAGCCGCCTCTTCTGTTTTCAGAGCTGGTGGCCATTCCATATATATATATATATATATTTGTTATCTTGCTAACTTAAGGGATCAAAGGATGTCTAGTGTGGCATGAAAGGGAGAAGGGAAAAAAAAAGCCTTTGGGATATTTTTCTCTGAGTAAAAGCTTACTCTCGCTTTGACTACTCCTCTGCATCTCAGGGGGATCACCTCACTGGTAAAATAGGCTCCCAAGATACTAAAAAGATCAGAGGCTGCTCCTCAGCAAACGTGCTTGAGATAAATAACTCACCTCCAAGTAAATACAAAAGAAACCCAGGGCTCTGAAAGAGAAAAGATTTCTGGCCTAAAATGCCACATACAAGCTTCAGAAACAAAAGATACAGATTTAACAGAGTTGGAAGGGACCTTGTAGGTCATCTAGTCCAGTGGTTGCCAACTAGTGGGCTGGGAACCACTGGTAGTCCATGAGAAAATTGTAGTGGTCCACAAGTTGGAAGAAATATCCTTCTGGGTTCAGTTCCAAGTAGGGACAAAGACACTGGAAACATGGAGGCTGTTTGGAAAGAGGGTTTAATGGTGGACAGCAGGACCACATGGCTTGGAGCTCCGAAGAAGGATGATCACATGCTCTAAGGTGAAGAAAAAGATGAAGAAGGAAGGGTTGATATGTTGAAAGTGCCTGAGTTTTATAACCTTTGTTGGGATTTGAATTGGAGCTCGTATTTTGATTGGTTGTCAGACTCCCATAGGCCTATGCAGGGGCAACTCTGTAGGATGTCCCGAGTTCCAGGTTTGGTTGAGCCTTGCTGGATGATGATGCACTGAAAGGGCTCTCGGGCAATTGGTATAGCTTTACCTGGAGATCTTTGTTATGTAAAGTATTCCGACCCAGGCCTTAATGGCCCACCCATTAACAAAGGTGGGGGATGAGCTTCTGTGGTGTTTCTTCTCTTGAGTTTCTACTCTTTTTAGGGGAAATAGTCTACCTTTTTAATATTTGCTAGGATATTTCAATTTTTTAGTAGAGGGTTGGCTGCTAACTTCCTACACACAGGGAAATGCCTCCTCCCCACAAAGCACTCCTCCCAAAGTAATTAATCCAGGCTCTGCAGGAACATAAGGCTGCACCACCTACATGGCCTGCCCACCCACTGGCCCCCACCCTTCGGCCGAGCGCAAACTTTACCTTGAGTAGAGCCACACGAGCTGGAATTGGAAAGTAAGACCAACAGCGGAGGAGGGAAATCCACCCCGGGGTGGCTTGCTAATGTTGGTGGGAATGTCAGTCCCATATCCCAGAGCTGCCGTAGTCACAGGACTGACCCTTTGGTCATCCCGGAGCAGCTTCTCCAGTCCATAGCAGGGCGGTGCACCCGGGTGGAGGAGAAGCTGCTCCGGAGTGACCAAAGGGCCAGTCCTGTGACTACTGCAGCTCTGGGATATGGGACCGACATTCCCACCAACATCAGCAAGCCACCGTCAGTCAAAAGTCATATTAGGGGTCTGCGGGATTTAAAATTATGAGTTTGGTGGTCTCTGAGGTCCAAAAGGTTGGTGACCCTGGTCTAGTCCAACCCCCCTGACCAAGCAGGAGACCTTACACCATTTCTGGCAGATGGTAGCCCAGTCCCTTCTTGGAAGCCTCCAGTGATGAAACTCCCACAACTTTCGAAGGCAGCTTCTGTTCCATGGGTTGATTGCTCTCGCTGTCAGAAAATTTCTCCCTAATTCTAGGTTGAATCTCTCCCTGATCGGCCTCTTTTAGATCTTGCCGAAGTTTTGGGAGTTTGGGTTGAGAGAGACCCCTTGTTGTGATTAGCCGGCAGCAATGAGGATGACGTTCCCGAGGAGCCTGTGCTAGGTGTGAGTGAGAGCAGGATGATTCACGGAAGAGCAGCACAAGTGACTCGGGAGTAAGAATGCTAATTAATGGCCCCTCCCTCCAGGGAATATAAGCCTGGTTTCAAATGGTTTTTGCCTTTGCAAAAGGCAAAAACGTTCGAAGGACTCAATGTTGTGATTAAAGACTCTGGTTTATTTGAGGACTTCTTTCAAGGTTTTTCTAGTTGGACTAATTGGCTGCAAGCCATCTGTCATCTACAAAGAGGTTTATTTGTAGATTAAAGGCATGAAAGTTTGAGTTATTGAGTTTATCTGTGTTTGCTCTTGGGGAATCTGGCTGGGTCAGAATACCACTATAAGTCCTCGACTTATGGCTACCAAATGAGCCCGACATTTCCATTGCTGAGCGAGACATTTGTTCAGTGAGTTTTGCTCCATTTTACGATCTTTCTCGTCCCAGTTGTGAAGCAAATAGGGCACAGGAAGCGGGAAAAAGTGCAACTTTGTGACATCATGCACAATGAGCCATTCTGCTTTTCATCCGCAGGTGGTACCTGGAAAAAAAAAAGATGTTTTGAAGATGTTTCGCTTCTCATCCAAGAAGCTTCTTTAGCTTCTTCTGAAGAGCTGAAGAAGGGAGGTAGAAATGAAAGAGAGAGAGAGAGAGAGAGAGAGAGGAAGGAAGGAAGGAAGGAAGGAAGGAAGGAAGAGAGAAATGAAAGAGGGAGAGAGAGGGAAGAAGGAAGGAAGAATAGAATGGAGGGAGAAATGAAAGAGGGAGGGAGGAAGGGAGAAATGAAAGAAGGAGCGAGGGAAGAAGGAAGGATGGGAAGAAGGAAGAATAAGTGGGAGGGAGGGAGAAATGAAAGAGGGAGGAAGGGAGAGAGGGAGGGAAGGGAGAAGGAAGGAAAAAGGAAGGAAGGGAGAGAGGAAAGGAAAGAAAGAAGGAATGAATGCGAGTGGATAAAGAGGGAGGAAGGGAAGGGAAGGGAGAAGGAAGAAAGGAAGAAAACAAGGGAAGGAAGGAAAGAAAGAAAGAAAGAAAGAAAGAAAGAAAGAAAGAAAGAAAGGAAGGAAGGAAGGAAGGAAGGAAGGAAGGAAGAAGGAAGGAAGGAAGGAAGGAAGGAAGGAAGGAAGGAAGGAAGGAAGGAAGGAAGGAAGATTATAATTACTTCAGGACATAATATTCCAGTTTATAAAAAAGATGGTTTAACTCTAACCCATACACAAAACTCTGCTTCAAAAAGTTAATAGAGCTTGACCATTAGTATCAAAATTGATCATTCCCCTCCTTTCCCACTACTTCCTTTCCATGTTTGAACTAAGTTTGTCTATTTAATCGCTGCTGAATTGGCCCATACTCGGCTTAACCACTGCTTTATAGAGCAGAGAATAGTGTTCCACTGAAATGCAATTTCTCTGGACACAGGAGATTATTGATTTCCTATAATCTTAAAAGCCAAAACTACGTATTAATTCAGCCACACATTTTTTGAAAAGGGAAACTTAAGTGGCCTGTTTCTATTCCATGCAAAGGTTAGCTGCGGGCTTTTGTCCAAAATATGCTTTCAATCTTGAATGTTTCAGGCTGAAATTTATCTGCTTTCAAGATTGCTGGAAGCATTAAAAAGCCATAAAGGCAAAGAATAGAAAAAGCATTTTTTTTTCTTCTCCAAAATAAAAATGGCTAATTTAAGCATGCTTAAAAACCCACCCCCACAGATGACATCATAGCAGTGACTACATATTAAATGCAACTAAATACGGCCCAAATAGAGAGAGAAAAGTAGAATATTTGTGCAGGTAGTCTTCAACATGACCACAATTGATCCCGGAATTTCTGCTGCTAAGCGAGACATTAGTTAAGTGAGTTTTACAACTTTTACTCCCGTAGTCGTTAAGTGAATCATTGCAGCTGTTAAATTAGCAACCCGCTTGTTAAGTGAATCTGGTTTCCCCATTGGCTTTCCTCGTCAGAAGGTCACAAAAGGATTCCTGAACACTGCAACCATCGTAAATATGAGTCAGTTGTCAAGCATCGGAACATAAATCATGTGAGCACGGGGATGCTACAACGGTCGTAAGTGTGAAAAATGGCCACAAGCAGGGGTGGGATTCAAAAACTCCCAGCAAGGGGTTCGCTGCCCAGTTTTCTGGGTGGGTGTGGCCATGGTGGGTGTGGCCTACTGGAACTTCCTGTTTTCGGCTTCTGGTGGGCCTCCAGAGCCCCGGAGAGGTCATTTTCACCCTCCCAAGGGTCCAGAGGTTTCCCCTGGGAGGGTGAAAATGGCCTCCCTTAACATCCGGTTTTCTCAAACTGGGCCGAACCAGTAGAATCCCACCCCTGGCCACAAGTTACTTTTTTCCATTGTAACTTGGAACAGTCCCTAAATGAACTTTTGTAAGTCAAGGACTACCTGTATAGCTTTAAGGTGACAACGGTCAAGGTGCAGCACAATTTGGAATAGAATTTTGAACGTGTTGATGGTTTTATGCCTTCTTAATTTTAAAACATTACAACCATTCCACTATTTACAAAGTCTGCATTACTATTACTGTTAATCTTCTCATCACTCCTTATCACCCATCCCCTCCCACTTGTGACTGTACGAAGGTAACTTTGTCGCTTGTATCCTTACGATTTATATTGAGTGGTTCCTAATATGATTTGATTGTTTATTGTACCCTATGACTATCATCACGTGTTGTACCTGATGATTCTTGACTCTTGACAAATGTATCATTTCTTTTATGTGCACTGAGAGCATTTGCACCAAGGCAAATTCCTTGTGTGTCCAATCACACTTGGCCAATAAAGAATTCTACCTTCTATCTATCTCTCCACGTGTGCTTATATATTGATGCTATCCTCCACTGCATAAACCGTTTAGAGAGGGCTGTAAAAGAACTGTAAAATGGTATATAAGTCTAAGTGCTATTGCTATCCTGGGCAAATGGTTATGCAGTCTTTTCTGGAAAACCTCCAGCAATGGAGCACCCACAATTCTGGGAGGCAAGCTTTGTTTAATTGTTAATTGTTCTCACATTACATTCATTGATTAACTGTTCTCTCTGTCAGGAAATTCCTGCTTACTTCCAGGTTGGGTCATCTTCTGCTGATCAGCTTTGACCCATTGCTTCTTGTGCAGTGGTGGTATTCAGCAGGTTCTGACCAGTTCTGGAGAACCAGTAGCAGGAATTGTAAGTAATTCAAAGAACTGGCAAATACCACCTCTGACTGGCCCCACCCCCATCTAGTCTCCTCCTCCCGAGTCCCAGCTGATTGGCTGGGTCTTCTTTGGTTGCTCTGCACAGGAAAACGGAGCTGGAAAGCAGGTTAGTCGGGTGGGGAGAGAATGGAGATTTTGCAGCATACTTCCGCTGCCGCGTCCACCAAGCCACCACCCACCAAGCCACACCCACACAACTGGTGGTAATTTTTTTTGAATCCTACCACTGGAGGAGATGCTGAGAGTTTTATACCCTTTCTGGCTTTGAACTTCCTGGGGCACAGGAAGATTATCCTGATTGGCTGCTATCAGAGGTCATAGCTAGCTTTGTAAGTTGTCCGTGTGCTAAGTTTGGTTGAACCTGAGTGGGTGGTGCAATGAAGGGCAATGAAATGGCTATGCCTGGAGGAGGTAGATCTTTGTTATGTAGAATAGACTGGCCCAGGCCTTAATGGCCCATTAACAAAGGTGGGGGAGGGTTAAGTTTCTGCCTCTCTTGAGTTTCTACTTCACTTTTAGGGGAAATATTCTGCCTTTTTAGTATATCCTAAAATATTTCATTTTTCTAGGAGAGAGGTGGGTTTGAAATTCCAACAATAGCATGCTGGTCATGTTTGAGAGCCAGGTCACAAGGCATTGCTTCTTGTGTCAGAAAGTAAGAATCCAGTTATTTTTGTCAACTCTCTGTTAGTTCTTGGGGGACTCCTAGATTAGGCTACTATTTATTGTTTGAGTATTACCTTTTCCTTCCAATTTTATCTCTTGCAAGTCCCTGAGATATTTCTTTAAGGATGGCATTCATTCCCATTCTGAATTCTATGTCTAATTCCATCCATTGAGAGCCTGTAAGCAGCATAAACAGGCTGAAGTAGCTTCCTTCCAGTGACTTGTTTAGGGAAAAGAAATTCAGGATTATAAGTGCTGAAGGGTGTATTGTATGATAAGGGAACCACTAAGATTGGACTGGTAAGTTCGAGTAGTTTGCAGATGTATCACCTGAAGCGATATATTCACTATCCAAGCCACACTTGGGATCTGCTGTTTTTTTTATTTAATGAAAAGAAAAGTGCTTCCTCTTATTTTTGTTACCCGCATCTTATGCATTTCATTCCCCTTTGTCCAGTTGCTTGGAAGCAGATGTTTCTTTTCATACTGTGGTTGAGCTGCAGAATAATTTAGCAAACTGAGATTCAAAAAGAGAGAGCGGGCGGGATTTTTCCTTCAGCTCAGGTGGGTGGCAAGCGGAGGAAAGACAAACAACCAATTCTCCCAAGAAATATGGGAACTATATTTACAATCGGGAAACGCGCAGCACGAAAACCGAACGTACACATCTGCTTTGGAATAATCACAAATTCTCCATACCGTGTTCAAAAAAGCCTCTCAAAATAATTAGCATACTAAGGGCCACGCTGGGTAAAAAAAATAAATAAAATTGATTTCTGGGTAAGTAATTGGCAGGAGGAGGAACTGAAGCTTTCTGTGACAGCAGGAGGAATTTCTCGGTTTAGCCTTTCCAGAAAAGAGCTTTACCACCCAGGGTGGCACAAAAATTCAGGAGTCTGGTGGCACCTTTTAAATAAGCTTTTGTGACCCTTGATTAGAAAAGGATTTGTTTCTATAAGTCCATTTTAGGAGACATGGCCAGCAGCTAAGATTACATATTAGGATTAGCGTTAGATTTTTTCCTGCAGGTTTTATTTGGGGCGGGATGGGAAATAATCACTCTAACTTGGTTTGTGGTAGTCGGTTGTCAAATGCTGTATTTGAATGAAGGCACCATACTTTAAAAGTGAATTGATGGACAGGACACTGAGGATGATCTAAGGCCAATTAGCAATTAATCAAAGCTTGCTTCCCAGAATGGTGGGTAGCTCCATTGCTGGAGGTTTTCAAGAAAAGATTGCAATAGCAACATCGTTTTGCTGTGTTGGAAGTTAACACCCACCCCTTTCCTCGAGAAATGAAATATTTTAGGATATAGTAAAAAGGCAGAATATTTCCCCTAAAGTAGAAAAACAAGAAGATTGGCTTATAAAGATCTCTAAACTTGGAGACTTTTCTTAATAAGAAATAGAATGAGAATAGAATTCTTCGTTGGCCAAGTGTGATTGGCTACACAAGGAATTTGTCTTGGAGAAAATGCTCTCAGTGTACATAAAAGAAAAGATACATTTGTCAAGAGTCAAGAATCATCAGGTACAACACTTGATGATAGTCATAGGGTACAATAAGTAATTAAATCATATTAGGAACCACTCAATATAAATCGTAAGGATACAAACGACAAAGTTACAGTCATACAGTCACAAGTGGGAGGGGATGGGTGATAAGGAGTGAGGAGAAGATTAATAGTAATAGTAGTTCAGACTTAGTAATAGTTGGACAGTGTTGAGGGAATTATTTGTTTAGCAGAGTGATGGCCTTTGGGAAAAAACTGTCCTTGTGCCTAGTTGTTCTGATGTGCAGTGCTCTATAGTGTCATTTTGAGGGAAGGAGTTGAAACAGTTTATGTCCAGGATGTGAGGGGTCTGTAAATATTTTCATAGTATACAGGCCCTCCATGGAGGGTTGGTAGTTATCGTTTTTTCTGCAGTCCTAATTCCTCTCTGGAGTCTGTGTCTGTCCTGTTGGGTTGCAGAACCAAACCAGACAGTTAAAGAGGTACAGATGACAGACTCAATCATTCCTCTGTAGAATTATTATAAATGGAAACCAAACATGCCACTAAATTCCTCACAATAACAAAGCCCTTTTGCATTGTCACCACAGATGTATCCTATGATGAGACACTAAAGAATCATGTATATTTAGCCTCGAGGGGAGAAGGGGGTATGGTAGCATCTGAAAGGATGTCAGATAGAAGTGGAAGATCTGTTGTTTTCAGAGTGCAAGATGTGGGATATTGAATTAAAGGAACAAGAACCTGGGTTTTATTGGGATTTTAGGAAATGACTTCTTAGCATATCGACGGTTTGATAGTGGAGTCAATTCCCCAAGACCTGGTGGGCTCTATTGGAATCCAGCAAAGGTTAGACAGCTATTGAGTGGGGACGTTTTAGTATGAATTCTTCCAGAAAGCAGGGAATTGGACCAGGACGGGCTCTTCATTCCGTGGTTTTATTACTAAATAAAGATATTGATCTCATTTGATTCCTGGACAAGCTACGCTATAGGACCCTTGTCTGCTTAGTGGTTGAAGTATTGACATTCTATGTGGACGGGCCTAAGGTCAGTTCCACTCGTGGGATATCTGCAGCAAAAGTCAGCTTGTACAAAGTAGATTGCACAATTATAGCTCGCCTTTGACTTTTGGAATAGGGTAGAATAACAGAGTTGGAAGGGACCTTGGAGGTCTTCTAGTCCAACCCCTTGCTCAGGCAGGAAACCCTAAAGCATTTCAGACAAATGGCTGCCCAGTCTCTTCTTAAAAGCCTCCAGTGTTGGAGCATTCACAACTTCTGGAGGCAAGTTGTTCCACTGGTCAATTGTTCTAACTATCAGGAAATTTCTTCTTAGTTCTAGGTTGTTTCTCTCTTTGATGAGGTTCCATCTGTTGCTCCTTGTTCTGCCTTCGGGTGCTTTGGAAAATATCTTGACTCCCTGTTCTTTGTGGCAACCCCATAGATATCGGAACACTGTTATCATGTCTCCCCTAGTCCTTCTTTTCGTCAAACTTGACATACCCAGTTCCAGCAACCATTCTTTATGTTTTAGCTTCCAGTCCCCTGATCATATTGGTTGCTCTTCTCTGCACTCTTTCTAGAGTCTCAACATCTTTTTTACATCGTGGGGATCAAACCTGGATGCAGTATTCCCAATGTGGCCTTATCAAGGCATTATAAAGTGGTATTCACACTTCACGTGATCTTGATTCCATCCCTCTGTTTATGCAGCCTAAAATTGTGTTGGTTTTTTGGTCTTCCCTGTTAGACAACCCTTTAGGAAGGGCTGGAAAATATTGTCAGGAATCTTGAAAAAGCCCCTAGCAGAGATTGAACAGTGCAGCAATAGATAGACAAAGATTTTGACTTAAAGCAAAAGCTGTTTGAATGTTACATACCTCCAAAGCTCTCAGTATCTTGAAGGGATGACTGCCTATCCAAGAAAACACTTGTTACTACAATCATCATCAAAAGCTTTGCAAAATGTTGAATGGGAAATGAATGTTCCACTTATGCAGCAAGTTAGGCTGTAAACAGAGTGCAAAAACGAAGGACGTAAACAACACTCAATGAATCCAGGCCTCAAACAAACAGAAAGCTAGAGTTTTTAAATGTTAATTTTCAACCTGCGATTTCCATCTCTATTTTATAATTCATGTCTTTTCTGCTAGGAACTTGCAGAGAAAAAAAAGCTTTTGACTTGACAGATAGCATAGCGTTGCCTGAAATATTAAATTGCAGCAAATAATGAAAAGGCTACATAAGTCTTCCAAATTCACTTGAGATGACATTTACAGTAGATGGTTTGCGTGCAGTGTAAGATCAGAAGTAAATAATTTTCTGTGGGGAGGGAATCCATAATCTACCTGAAATATTGTTGCTTTGAAGAGTAGAAAGTCAGAACTCCTGTATATATTTTGTTGGGCTCTTTGAAGTTTGTCTCAGAATGTTGGTAATACAAAGTATACAAAACATCACACAATGCTATATTATCTTATATGTAACCCTTCCTTCCTTCCTTCCTTCCTTCCTTCCTTCCTTCCTTCCTTCCTTCCTTCCTTCCTTCCTTCCTTCCTTCCGTCCTTCCTTCCTCCATCCATCCATCTCAGAAAACAAGATCTTGCTTTAATAACATACAGTGGTCCCTAGGTACTTGACTGCTTTGAAATCCGTCAAATTTGGCATTCAACACTTTTTAAAAAAATATTTTTATTGCAGTTTTTTCTCTTTACACATCTCAATCATCTTAAACAGTACTGAGGCATTCTGGTAAAAACACACATTTCCATACATTTCTAATTATTTATATACTTGTCTATACCTTCTTTTTTTTCACAAATCTTAAAAAAATTAAAAAATTAAAAAAATCTTTTTAAAAAATTGATTTTCCCCCCACAAATCTTATTCCTATTGTCCATCCATTCATACCATTTTTCCCAAACTGCATAATACACCTCTCGACACTTTTTGACGTGAACATTTTGTCTTGGTACGGCTCTTTTGTTTTGTACTTGACACATAAGCTAGAACTTGTTGATGTCAGTTGCCTTGTGAGTAGTTTCCCCACAATTCTTTTTGGGTAAAAATTATTCGGTACTTGTTGTTTTTAGTACTTCCCAGAACCAATTAATGACAAATACCAAGGTATGACTATACTATTTTCATGGATCAAAAGACTAAGTTTCTGACAGACACTTAGAATGGTTTTCTTTTAACAAGAGCGGAATGGTTTTCTTTTAACAAGAGTGCACAGAAAAATAGTCCAAATCCAATGAGAAAACATTGCTCTGTTACTTTCTATAAAGAATAGAACAAAGTTCTTTGTTCAGAATAGAACGGAATAACAGAACAACAGGGAGAGGAAAGGAGAGGAAGGGAGAGGAAGGGAAGAACAGGAAAGAATGGAATGGGGTTGGCGGAGTGCAGTTGAATACAATGTGATAGGATAGGGTAGGATAGAATAGGATAGGATAGAATAGGATAGGATAGGGTAGGGTAGGGTAGGGTAGGGTAGAGTAGAGTAGAGTAGAGTAGAGTAGAGTAGAAAATAGAAAAGAATAGAATAGAAAAGAATAGGGAACAGAATAGAATAGAATAGAATAGAATAGAATAGGGAACAGAATAGAATAGAATAGGGAATAGAATAGAATAGAATAGGGAATAGAATAGAATAGAATAGAATAGAATAGAATAGAATAGAACAGAACAGAACAGAACAGAACAGAATAGGAATTCTTTATGGGCCAAGTGTGATCGGACACAGAAGGAATTTTTTCTCTGATGCATAAGCTCACAGGGTACATATAAACAACAAGTATTAGGCCATAGGTCATAAATCATAGTTACAATCATTAATCATAAGTTACAAACCACAAATGATAAATCGTAAGAAACTAACAAGAGAAGATAATAGGAAAGATGAGAAAAAGAGAAAAGATGAGAAATCAGACAGTGCTATGGGAATTAAATCTTCAGCAGAATGATGGCATGGGGGAAAAAAAACTTTATGTCTGGTTGTTTTGGAATGCAATGTCCTTTGGCAACATTTTGAGGGGAGAAGTTGGAACAGTTTATGTCCAGGACGGGAAGGGTCTGTAGATATTTTCTCAGCTCTCTTACTGGCACGTGCAGTATACAGGTCCTCAATGGGAGGCAGGCTAGTTGCAACTGGTTTTTCTGCAGTCCTAACTATCTGTTGAAATCTGTACCCGTCCTGTTTGATTGCAGTGCCAAACCAGGCAGTTGTAGAGATACAGGTGACAGACTCCATAATTCCTCTGCAGAACTGTATCTGACTCTAGAAAGAACGCAGAGAAGAACAACCAAGATGACGAGGGGACTGAAGGCTAAAACATACAATGAACAGTTACAGGAACTGGGCTTGGCTAGTCTAGTGAAGAGAAGGACCAGGCGAGACAGGATAGCAGTCTTCCAATATTTGAGGGACTGCCACAGAGAGGAAGGCGGGGGGTCAACCTGTTTTTTTCCAAAGCACCCGAAGGCCAGACAAGGAATAATGGATGGAAACTGATCAAGGAGAGATTCAACCTGGAAACAAGGAGAAAATTTCTGACGGTGACAGCAATCAAGCAGTGGAACAGTTTTGCCTTCAGAAGTTGTGGGAGCTTCATACTGGAAGCTTTCAAGAAGAGACTGGACTACCATCTGTCAGAATTGGGTAGGGTCTCCTACTTGGGCAGGGGTGGGTTGGACTAGATCAGTGGCCCCCAACCTTTTTTGAACCAGGGACTGGTTTCACGATTATTTATTCTTCCACGGAGCGGTACCTGAGTAACGCGAGGCTCCACTGCCATCGGGACAGCTCTTCGTTCGAAGCCAACACCCCGCTTCGACGAAACTAAGGCACGAGCACCCAAACGCTGCTTTCCAACCGAAAACCTGGAAGCAACCGAAAACCCGGAAGTGCTGTCAAAACAAGATGGCGGCGCCCAAGGTTTGCGGCCCGGTAAAAAATGATCCACGGACTGGTACTGGTCCGGGGACCGGTGGTTGGGGACCCTTGGACTAGATGACCTATAAAGTCCTTTCCAACTCTGTTATTCTGTTCTGTTCTCTCTCTCTCTCTCTCTTTCTCTCTTCTATCTCACTTGGATATTGCTTCTGAAAATGTCCAGATTGAAAGTCCCTTTAGCTCTGTCTTTCAGAATCTAACCATAAGACGAAACAGAAAACTCCTTTCCATCAGTAGTCACATTGCAGTGCAGCTCCAGGTGAAGTCTTTGCTTTTCTAGCTGTTCCCTCTAGTTTTGGAAATCTTCCTCGTTGAGCTCCAGGTTCCTTGTTGTGCTGTCAAGAACTTTATTTTATTTATTTATTTTGATTTGTCAATCGCTTACAAGATAATAGGTATAAGCATAAACATAGTTATGAATACATGAAATGGATACATATAAGAAAAATAAAAAGAAACAATAGGAGAGGGACGGTAGGCACACTGGTGCCAGTGGTGGGATTCAAATTTTTTTATTATCGGTTCTGTGGGTGTGGCTTGGTGGAGGTGGCGTGCCTTGGCGGGCATGGCAGGGGAAGGTTACTTCAAAATCCCCATTCCCTCCTCACCCCACGAACCTGCTTTCCAGTTCCGTTCTCCTGTGCAGAGCAACCAAAGAAGACCCAGCCGATCAGCTGGGACTCGGGAGGTAGAGAAGAGATGGGGGCGGGGCCAGTCAGAGGCGGTGTGTACCAGTTCTCCTAACTACTCAAAATTTCTGCTACCGGCTCTCCGGAACTGGTCAGAACCTACTGAATACCACCTCTGATTGGTGCGCTTATGCACAGACCTCTACAGAACTTGTAGCTTGGTACTGCCTTCTCCTCAAGTGCTAGCCCTTCTGACATCCCTGCCTGGATTTCCCCACACAGAGGTAGGGCGGGACCGGGGAAAAGAGATTTTCTTATTTTATTTATTCATCGGGGAAAATCTCTGAGAGCCTTTGGAAGCAACGAGCTGCAACCAAGCAATCTTTTCAGAGCTGCCTTCAGCTTGCTGCTGTCTGTTTGCTACACATGTTTGCAGTCAGACGGAAATCTCCATCGCAGTGCCTAAAAGACTGTTGCATAGCAGTAGTAGGGCACTAGCTGAAAGAATCGAATCAAATGGGGGGGTGCTTACAATGATGCCTTTTCTGCTACTCATAGAACCAACGTTGAAGGGTTTTGTTGAGAATCATGCAGAGAAGCGCAACTGAGATGAATAGGGGAATGAAGGCTAAATATATATGAAGAATGGTTGCAGGAATTGGGTGGGTCTAGTCTAACGAAGAGAAGGACCGGGGTGACGTGATAGCAGTGTTTCAATATTTTTATTTTTATTTATTTGTCAAGCATGTATGAGAAAACAAGTATAATTACAAACTCAAGATTAACCGCGCCAAACTTGATTGCAGGAAATACGACTTCAGCAACAGAGTGGTCAATGTCTGGAATACTCTACCTGACTCTGTGGTTTCTTCCCCAAACCCCCAAAACTTTAACCTTAGACTGTCTACTATTGACCTCACCACCTTCCTAAGAGGTCTGTAGGGGGTGTGCATAAGCGCACCAATGTGCCTACCATCCCTGTCCTATTGTTTCTTTTATTTTTCTTATATGTACCCATTTCATGTATTCATAACTATGTATATACTTACACCTATTATCTTGTAAGCGATTGACAAATCAAAATAAATAAAAAAAAGTATGAACATAACATACAAACTGTCAGAGTATATTCATGAACTGGAATAGAGCTTGATAACAAGGTCATCCAATGAATAGGCATATCAACTAAGTCAGCCAAGGAGGACTGTTTGGAAACTGAAAGTAGAAGTAGCCTAGGCGTGGCTCTATATTAAGCTCTGCAACTCTGTAGCTATGTTAAGCTTTGAGTCTGTCTATTGAAAATGAAACTGCTTCTGTCCTCTTGCTTGCCTGCTGAACTAAAGTGAAACTGAGGTCTGTTTCTGAGCTGAAGTTGAGTTGCTTGTAACATGTCTGCTTCTGTTTGCTCCATGTTGAGGAAATCTACAACTGGTATTGTAAAACTTTACTTGTGTTTATAAAGAAGTTAAATGAAGCCTCAGCCATCTGTATTTATTTTTCTGGTGCCGAATTTACACTGCAAAACTCTGAACATAAGCATATAAGTATAAACAAGTATGAGTATATACATAATAAATGAGTATGAATAAATAGATAAATGGGAACAGTAGGACAGGGACGGTGGGCGTGCTGGTGCGCTTATGCACACCATTTGAGGGGCTGCCGCAAAGAAGAGGGAATCAAGCTATTCTCCAAAGCATCTGAGGGAAGGACAAGAAGCAACAGATCGAATCTAATCAAGGAGAGAAGCAACCTGGAATTGAGGAGAAACTTCCTAGGGCAATTAACCAGTGGAACAGCTTGCCACCGGAAATCGTAGGTGCTCCATCACTGGAGGTCTTTAAGAAGAGACTGGACAGTCACTTGTCTGAAATGGTAGAGGGTCTCCTGTTTGAACAGGGGGTTGGACTAGAAGACCTCCAAAGTCCCTTCCAGATCTATTCTGATTGAAGAACCTTCTGCAGCTTTTCAGAACTGAAAAAGCTTCTTGGATGAAAACAAAATGTTTTCAAAGGAAAAAAAAAAAGCAAAGCAAGAAAAGCCTTTGGGACAACCATGACCTGGATGATTGAGAATCTCCAAAGACACTGCCCTATATTAAGCTAGTCTGTTGTGAGAACCCAATTAATAGATGACAGAGTAATTACTCCCTCATTGCTTCTAATAGAAGCGGCCCCATGTTGTTTCACACGGTTTCCCCCTTAGAGATCACACATTAAATAGTCATGGATTATAACGTCCAATTAACTCAATTGTTTCTTTACTCCGGAGGAAGCCAATGTTGTCCTGATTTACAAAGGTTTAGGCACGGACCTTTGAGTTTGTCAACTTACTTTCGCAAATATTTATCAAAGGAAGGGAAACATTTTGAAAATATCAACGGCATAAGAACTGCAAAGCTGATTATTATCTACCGGGTTTGAACCTTTCGCTTATCGCAAATGCAAAAGTGAAACAATTGCAACACAAAATTGCAAAACAAAGCCAGCTATTCTTTGTGGATGCATGGAATGCAATTTTGGCACTGAGATAGCATAAAGCCAAATTAAAAAAAACAAACATTTATACGCATCCTCCACAGGAGAGGAAGAATCCTCTTTCTCACTCTTCAAAAAAGCAACCAGTTCCTTGTCACAACCTGTTGTGAACCTACAAATTATACTTTACAGACCCTTTAAGGAAGCCGTATGCAGCAAAAGGCTGAACAGATGAAGGGAGCATATGGAAGCCATCGTTCGTGCATAAGATATAAGGCAGTAATTTTGTCCAAATAGAAAATGAACATGGCGCTCCAGTTCCATATTTCTGGGAACATAACTGGCGGTTAAGCTCTTTGGAAATGTTGTAAGCAGAGGTGTCATTCAGCAGGTTTTGACCGGTTCTGAAGAACTGGTACTGGAAATTTTGAGTAGTTTGGAGAACCGGCAAATCCCACCTCTGACTGGCCCCACCCCCATCTATTCTCTGCCTCCCGAGTCCCAGCTGATTGGCTGGGTCTTCTTGTGTTGCTCTGCACAGGAGAACGGAGCTGGAAAGCAGGTTAGTGGGGTAGGGAGGGAATGGGGATTTTGCAGAATCCTTCCCCTGCCAAGCCCACCAATCCATGCCCACAGACCCGGTAGTAAAAAAGATTTGAATCCCACCACTGGTATAGAGTTTCCTGCTTGAATAGAAGAAAGCTGGAGGAAAGACCTCTGAGGTTCCTTCTAATTCTTTTGTTGCCCTGCACAGGAGAATGGAGCTGGAAAGCAGGTTAGTGGGATGGGGAGATTTTGTAGTATCCTTCCCCTGCCACGTCCACTAAGCCACGTCCACCAAGCCACACCCACAGAACTAGTAGTAAATTTTTTTGAATCCCTCCACTGAGCATGCCACACAGGAGGGGAGAAGTGACTGGGTCGGGCCAGCTGCAAGAGGAATGAACAAGCATCAGGTGATCAGGGCAAGCGAGAGACCGGGCAACCGGGCAGCCTGATTGGGGGCGTGGCCAGCTAGAAGTCACTACCGGTTCAGCGACCCACACCAGATCACTACTACCGGTTCTCCTGCACCGGTGTGAACCGGTCCAATACCACCTGGCACTAAGGAGGAATTCCCTAACAGTGTGAACTATTAAGCAACGGAACAGCTTCCTCGTGGAATTGTGGGTGCTCCATCACTGGAAGGTCTTCCAGAAAGGATGGAACAGCTATTTGTCCAGAATGCAATAAGGTTTCCTGCTTAGGGCAGAGAGTTGGGCTAGAAGCCTTCCAAAAAAAACCCCTCTTCCAATCCTACGTGATTCTACTAAATATCCCAAAGACTTAACCAAGAGTTTCTGTTCACTTGACCAGTTGCCTCTTACCCCAAGCAAAACCTCGATTTTTCTTTCTTGTTTCTTCTTCGTATCTTTTTCTCCCTCTAGATATTCTGCATCAGGTAGATGGATCCTATGCTGCCTTATTATCCTTCTCGTCTAGCAAACATCTATTGTCACCTTGGATCATTGTGGACCTTACATCACTTTTGTGGCCCAATTCCACCATTGCTTATTAATTATCTTCCTTCTTGTTGTCTCTTTCTCCAACTTTCTTAACTACTTTTCACGACCTTTGACACTTCTCCGACCTCTTCCAGCCATTTTTAAAAGCCCATTTCAACCCCTGATCCCCATATGTCAAACACCTTGTCTGGTTCAGTTTCCAACATCAGGTTGTCATCTTGATACAACTTTATACAACAAGTTACACAGAGTTACATAATTACCCTTAATGACCATTATTAATTACCATAATTGTCTGGGCTGTGGTTATGTTACAGTTGTATATGAAGAGAACGCAAATACTATTCCCTTCTCGCACTAATGATGTTACCTCATTGGGTCATGAAATGTCTGCAAGAAAACCACCAAGCTCAGAGAGCACAAAGGATCTCAAAATCCAACCCTTCTAGCACTGACAGTGTTACATAGTTGGGTAATAAAATGTCTGCAAGAGAACAACCAAGCTCAGAGAGAACCAAGGACCCAACAGTCCCCTTCCTCCTCCTCCTCTTCCTTTTCCTCCTCCACCTCCACCTCCAACACCTCCTCTTCCTCCTCCTCCTCTTCCTCCTCCTCCTCCAACACCACCTCTTCTTCCTCCTCTTCTTCCTCCACCTCCACCTCCACCCCCACCTCCAACACCTCCTCTTCCTCTTCCTCCTCCTCTGACACCACCTCTTCTTCCTCCTCTTCTTCCTCCACCTCCACCTCCAACACCACCTCCTCCTCCTCCTCCTCCTCCTCCTCCTCCATCTCCACCTCCAACACTTCCTCCTCCTCCTCCTCCTCCTCCTCCTCCTCCTCCTCCTCCTCCTCCTCCTCCTCCTCCTCCTCCTCCCTCTCCTCCTCACCACCTCTTCTTCCTCCTCCTCTTCCTCCATCTCCTCCACCTCCAACTCCAACTCCAACTCCAAAACCACCAACCCTTCCTCCTCCTCCTCTCTGCAAACTTCCAACCTTTCTACTATTGATTATACTATCTAGTTGGATAGAATTCCCTATACTTAGGAAAGCAGGACTAAAGAGGAATCTGGAATAAAGTTTTCATTTTTTAGGGGGAATGTTTAGAGAAATATGGAACTATATTTGGTGAAAAGTAATATTCTGGTCAAAAGATAGACCTTCCAACTTAGTGGGAGCTGTATCTTGCCTCTTGCAGTTAGAGTTGTAGTTATCAGAAGTTTTTAAGCAATGAAAAAAGATGAGAAGGCCAAATTAAGGAGGGAGGGAGAGAATTCATAAATTTATTTCGTAAAGAAAGAGGAATCATTAAGCCACACGATCCCATTTTCCACTGGCGAAGAAAGGGATTTAACGAAGCAGGACACTTCATTTTTCACCCAAACCCACAGAAGGTCATCTCCATATTTAAGCCTTTAAGAAGACTTTCTATATTCAGTCCCTCTTCTATATTAATAAAGGTAAAAAATATAGTAAAAGATGAGGCCAGGAGAGGCTCCCAGATTTATATATATATAGGCAAATTAGTTAGAATGGAAACATTAAGAAGAAAATGGGAGTCGAAAAATTATAGGAGAAATGGAGACACGGACCATTTTTTTGATGAGCTTCCAGCAGAGAGGTCAAAGGTCACAAAGATGGGATAAGAGACATAATTTACGGTGTTTTTAATCTTATCCACATTCCTTCCGACTATAAAGCCATTGACTGGGGTAGATGGCTTTATCTGCATCGAAGATCTGTAGTTTTCTATAGCCATGGGTCAATCACCAAATCTTACATTAAACTAATTTCATTTCATGACCATTTGGAGTTACAACGGCGCTGAAGAAAGTGATTTATGACCGGCCAGTTCTGACCGATTTTTGGCGGACCGGTAGCAGAAATTTTAACCAGTTTGGAGAACTGGCAAATACGACCTCTGACTGGCCCCGCCCACCTGTCCCCTCCCCTTCTAGGAGTCCGTTTTGGCTCCCAGGAGGCTGCAGGGAGACCTAGTTTGGAAGGCTGGGGCACCCAAAAATGTATTCGCTGCCTTCCAGGCTCCGAGTTCCAGCTGATGGTCAGTCTATTACTGCCTCCCAGCTGATTGGCTGGAGCTTCTTTTGTTGTCCTCTGTGGTAGGATTCAATTGTTTTTACTACCGGTTCTGTAGGCGTGGCTTGGTGGGTATGACTCGATGGACATGGCAGGGGAAGGATACTGTAAAATCTCCATTCCCTCCCCACTCCTGGGGGAAAATTATTCCAAAATCCCCATTCCCTCCCCACCCCACTAACCTGCTTTCCAGCTCCGTTCTTCTGTGCACGACAACCAAAGAAGACCCAGCCAATCAGCTGAGACTCAGGAGGCGGAGAATAGATGGGGGCAGGGCCAGTCAGAGGTGGTATTTGCCAGTTCTTCACACTACTCAACATTTCCACTACTGGTTCTCCAGAACTGGTCCGAACCTGCTGAATACCACCTCTGGTTGCAGCGCACAGAAGAATGGAGCTGCAAAGCAGGTTAGTGGGGTGGGGAGGGAATGGAGATTTTACAGTATCCTTCCGCTATGATGCCTACCAAACCATGCCTGCAGAACCTGCGGTAAAATTATTTGAATCCCACCACCGCCTATGACCATTTTTCACACTTATGACTGTTGCAAGGTGGCCATAGACATTTGATTCAAAATTCAGATGTTTGGCACCTGACTCGTATTTATGATGGTCGCAGTGTCCCAGGGTCACATGACCTCCTTTTGCAACCTCCTGACCAGCCAAGCCAATGGGGAAGCCGGATTTACTTAACAACCCTGTTACTCACTTAATAACTGCAAGGATTCACTTAACAAAGGTGGCAAGAACAGACATAAAACAGGGCAAAATTCACTAAACTGTCTCACTCAGCAACATAAATGTTGGGCTCGGTTGTGGTCGCAAATCAAGGACTACCTATATAGATCTGCAATGCAGACAAATGTTAATATTAATATCATATCCATATATTATGCACCGGTATCAACCATAAAACAATATAATTTTGATTAGTATATTAGATGTAGATCTCATCTCAACATCCAGTTTATGCATTGGTCCCTTTGAGTTTTTAGGATTTTTTTACTGCCCAATTTAAAAAAAAAATGCTTTTAACCGTCTAATTGTTTGTATTGTCCTTTATGATATTGTAATAACTGTCCAGAGTTGTTTGATGGGCAGCAAGTCATCCATTCATTCATTTTCTATAGCTCCCCATTTCAGCCACAGGATGCTGGGTGGCACACAATTCTCATATTGTAAAGCAATTAAAGCAATTAAAAACATCCACAACCTAAATATGTAGATATAACAGAAGGCCAGGCAGAGCCTGGAGGGGTGGAGTCAAGAGAGGAGTTAGCTGGAGTTGTTATGTGTCGTGCCCCCTTCAGAGCCTAAATCCGCGGAAGAGGATGAGCAGGAGCTGGGGTCGATGGAGGTTGAGGGGGCAGCCTCGCTGGCTTTGGAGGAACGCGGGGAGGAGCAGGACGAGGCAGCCCCAGGCCCCTCTGGCTTGGGATGGCTTGCCAGCAAGGAGGAATGGCAGCAGGACAACTGAGAGAGGGAAGCGGGTGGAAATAAGGAAGCGACAGAGCTCAGGTGATGAACAAGGACTGCCTCCCCTCCTGATCCCTGAGCACGGAGAGTAGAGAGGAGGCAGGAACAGCGCCAGACTACGCAGGAGGAAAGCGTTCCACCCCTCTTCACAAAGCACACCTGGGGACTGAGACTTTAAGAAGACGCTGTGGGGAGGAGCTGAATTTGTGGAGTTTTGTGTGCTGCTGCCAATGTCTGGCGTTTACAGGACGGTTTGCTTCTTCCTTGCTTCATGGATTCATTTGCTGTTTTGTTTTGCCTCGCTGGACTTCTTGCTTTGAAGGCAATTGTGCCAACAGCATTTTGCTGGACTACTCACAGTCAGGGGCTGCTCCAGGGATCCTCCCAGTTCGGAATGGTTTGGGCAAACCCCTAGTTCCGATGATCAGCTAGCACCAAACCAATGATCACGTGGACCCCTGCAATAACACATACATTAAATATTCACAAAGATAAATATTGCCAATGTTGTGCCAACACAGATGTTTCAGCTACTCCAAGTTCTGATACCACTAGGACAGGAAAAGAAAAAAAAATAGCTGCAGATTAAATACTTTAACTACTTAAAGGTTAAATACTGAGAGTCAAGTTTACTTTAGTAACCATGAGACGATGAGTTCTACTCCTGCCTTAGGCATGAAAGCCAGTTGGATGGAACATTCACCAGGAGGTTGTGAGTTCTAGTTCCACCTTAGGCATGAAAACTGGGTGACCTTGGCCTAGCCAGTCTCTCTCAGCTCAACCCACCTCACAGGGTTGTCGTTATGAGGAAAACAGGAAGAGGAAGGAGTGATACCCAGTATTAGGTACGTTTACTGCCTTGAGTTATTTATAAAAATAATAAAGACAGGATGTAAATAAATACTTGGATAGCTATCGCCTTCTTCCATGTGGCCAGCTGAGAATATTAATGGGGAAGAGACCCAAAAAACTCATCGGGATGGATTCCCTGCTCTTTGTTCCCAGGGCACATTAAAAATCCCATGGTTGTGACCTCCATGTTTACTTGTTTCAGAGCCCTGGTGGCACAGAGGTTAGAATGCAGAATTGCAGGCTAACTCTGCCCACAGCATGCAGTTCGATCCTGACCGGCTCAAGGTTGACTCAGCCTTCCATCCTTCCGAGGTGGTTAAAATAAGGACCCAAATTGTTGGGGGTGATATGCTGATTCTGTAAACTGCTTAGAGAGGACTGTAAAGCATTGTGGAGCAATATATAAGGAAGTTTGGAAGGAAGGAAGGAAGGAAGGAAGGAGCCATGGTGGCACAGTGGTTAGAATGTAGTATTGTAGACTAACTCTGACCGCAGCCAGCAGTTCGATCCTGACCGGCTCAAGGTTGACTCAGCCTTCCATCCTTCCGAGGTGGTTAAAATAAGGACCCAAATCGTTGGGGGTGATATGTTGATTCTGTAAACTGTTTAGAGAGGACTGTAAAGCATTGTGGAGCAATATATAAGTCTGTTTGGAAGGGAGGGAGGGAGGGAGGGGAGGGAGGAAGGAAGAAGGAAGGAAGGAGGAGGAGGGAGGGAGGGAGGAAGGGAAGGAAGGAAGGAAGGAGGGAGGGAGGGAGGAGGGAGGAAGGAAGGAAGGAAGGAAGGAAGGAGGAAGGAGCCATGGTGGCACAGTGGTTAGAATGCAGTATTGTAGACTAACTCTGACTGCAGCCAGCAGTTCGATCCTGACCGGCTCAAGGTTGACTCAGCCTTCCATCCTTCCAAGGTGGATAAAATGAGGGCCCCGATTGTTGGGAGCAATAGGCTGACTTTGTAAATCACTTAGAGAGGAGCTGTAAAGCACTGTGAAGCGGTATATAAGCCCAAGTGCTATTGCTATCTTGTGCCCTGCTCTTTCCCTCTATTTGGGCAATGGTGAGCACTCCTTTCATTCTCTTCTGTCCTGCTGGGACGTCACCCTTCAATCCTTCTCCTGATAACGCGACCAGGAGCTCAATACTCTCAGCATCCGAATATGGATTAAAGCTGTGCTTTTTCAATTCCACAGAGCTGGAGAAGTTCAAGGTTGTTGGGGAGAAAAAAAAAATATCTATCTTTGCGGTTGCTAAGAGTCGACAAGTAACAGGGTTGCACATAATTGATCGAAAAATGAAGATGAGTGATGGGTTGATGGGCTTATGCGCTTATGGATCCAAACATTTGCCCCAAGTTTTACAATTAAAGTGTTTTTGGTCTTTTTCTCAATGGCTTGTCTATCTCGGTGGCTATCTATTTATTTATTTGTTATTTTATTTATTGATTTATTTATTTCTGCCCTTATTATTTTTACCAATAACTCGGGGCGGTGAACAAATCCAACACACCTTCCTCCTCCCATTTTCCCTACAACAACAATCTTGTGTTGATGAATTGAATTGAGAATGTGATTGGCCCAAAGTCACCCAGCTGGCTTTCATACCTAAGGCAGGACTAGAACTCACCATCTCCTGGTAATTGGCCCAAAGTCACCAAGCTGGCTTTCTTTAAGGTGGGACTAGAACTCACCTGGTGATTGGCTCAAAGTCAACCTAGCTGGCTTTCATTTAAAGTAGAACTAGAACTCACCATCTCCTGGTGATTGGCCCAAAGTCAACCAAGCTGGCTTTCATTTAAGGTGGGAGTAGAACTCACCATCTCCTGGTGATTGGCCAAGTCAACCTATTGCTTCATTTAAAGAACTAGAACTCACCATCTCCTGGTGATTGGCAAATCAAAGCTGGCTCTTTAAGGTGGAGTAGAACTCACCATCTCCTGGTGATTGGCTCAAAGTCAACCTAGTTGGCTTTCATTTAAAGTAGAACTAGAACTCACCATCTCCTGGTGATTGGCCCAAAGTCACCAAGCTGGCTTTCATTTAAGGTGGGAGTAGAACTCACCATCTCCTGGTGATTGGCTCAAAGTCAACCTAGCTGGCTTTCATTTAAAGTAGAACTAGAACTCACCATCTCCTGGTGATTGGCCCAAAGTCACCAAGCTGGCTTTCATTTAAGGTGGGAGTAGAACTCACCATCTCCTGGTGATTGGCTCAAAGTCAACCTAGTTGGCTTTCATTTAAAGTAGAACTAGAACTCACCATCTCCTGGTGATTGGCCCAAAGTCACCAAGCTGGCTTTCATTTAAGGTGGGACTAGAACTCACCATCTCCTGGTGATTGGCCCAAAGTCAACCAAGCTGGCTTTCATTTAAGGTGGGACTAGAACTCACCATCTCCTGGTGATTGGCCCAAAGTCACCAAGCTGGCTTTCATTTAAGGTGGGACTAGAATTCACCATCTCCTGGTGATTGGCCTGAAGTCACCAAGCTGGCTTTCATTTAAGGACTAGAACTCACCATCTCCTGGTGATTGGCCCAAAGTCACCAAGCTGGCTTTCATTTAAGGTGGGACTAGAACTCACCATCTCCTGGTGATTGGCTCAAAGTCAACCTAGCTGGCTTTCATTTAAAGTAGAACTAGAACTCACCATCTCCTGGTGATTGGCCCAAAGTCACCAAGCTGGCTTTCATTTAAGGTGGGACTAGAATTCACCATCTCCTGGTGATTGGCCTGAAGTCACCAAGCTGGCTTTCATTTAAGGCGGGACTAGAACTCACCATCTCCTGGTGATTGGCCCAAAGTCAACCTAGCTGGCTTTCATGGATAAGGTGGGACTAGAACTCTCCATTTCTCTTTTTTGTTTTTGAAAAAAGTTTTTTTTTAAATTTTTACAACAAGAACAACAAATAAAACCATCTTTCAATTTTACAGTGTGTCGGTTGGGTACATATATCTTGTGCACATAGTAATATTATTATACATTTCTTATTTAATTATATTCACAAGCCATTCTAATCAACATTCTATTTCATATTGTTCCCTTATTATATTATCTTTAACATTATAATTTCAGTTCTATATTATCTTTCAAAAACAAATCTCATCTTTACTAAGTTACTCTTCATATTCTTACTCCTTCAGAAATAATCAATGATAGTATATTATTACCGTTACCACGTGTTTCAAGTTTCTTACTCTTCTATCTAAGCATTCATAAAGTAAATTCCAAATCTTATGATATTTTCTTCCTGTTCTTTGATGGCCATTGTTAATCTGGGATTAGGGTGGAAGTTTACTACTCAGATGACACAGATGACACAGACAACACCCCCAGTGGCCTTAATAACTCTTTAAAAAGGATGAAAATGACCAGCTGTCTGCAAGTAATATTAATCCTTCCAGCCTGATCAGAAGAAGCTTCTTGGATGAGAAGCGACACATCTTCAAAGAAACACCCCAAAGTCCAGTTGCCTCTTGAAGAACATCTTTGGGAGAATGACCTGGATGACCGAGAATCTCCACAGACTTTTAACTATGCCCTTTGGGATGAACACCCTTCGAATGGTATGGGAGTATGTACGGATTTCCACAAAAATTGCAGACTACAGGAACCATTTCCACAATTCAGGTACCCCTGAGGTTACAGACAAACCTCCAAGTGACCTCAATGACTCTCTAAAAAAGATGCGAACGACTGGCTGTCTGCAAGGAACTTAAATCTACCATTCCCCACCATTCAGTCAGAGCCGAAGAAGCTTCTTGGATGAGAAGCGAAACATCTTCAAAGAAACACCCCAAAGTCCAGTTGCCTCCTGAAAAAACACCCTTGGGACAGTGTGAGTAGAATTGTGCCAGGTTTGGATTGTATGGAAAGGATGCAATGAACCCCAGATCTCAGTTCACGGAGGCGTGCGGTAGTGTGCAGAAAACAATGGGTTGTGTTTTAAAACACACACTGGAATGATGTTGAATGATCAAGAAATAAACAGGAAGACACCTGCTGAAAATCACCAGTCCCCGATGGGTCCTTCAGGTGAGTATAATATGTACTAACACTTTGATTGGGATAGGTTGCACAGCAGTGCAGAATTCAAAACATACTTCCTAACTTATTAAGGAGGACAGATATTATGGTGAGGACATCTGGTGTCATTATAAAACGATTCAAGTGGAAGGCAGGTTGCTGTAGGAGAAGGAAGAGGGAAATGGTGGCTAGGGTATCAGAATGCCTTTAATGCACACCGTTCCTTAATGCGTGTGTGATTTATCTTAGATGCACGTGTTGCTGCTCAATAGATACTTTCTCGTTGTCATCACCAGAGTCTAATGGAGGAGTAATAACTCTGCCTTTGGGAAACAAACAAAGACTACAGTCCAGGTCATAGTTGTCCCAGAAGTGCTTTTTCAGGAGGCAACTGGACTTCCTTGGGGTTTTTTTTTTTTTTTTGGAAGACATTTCAAGACAACCATGACCTGGATAACAGAAAAACTCTACAAATGTTTAGCTATACAGTTTGAGATGAACACCCTTCAAATGGTGTGGAAGTACGAATGGATTTTCACAGGGAAAATTGCCGACTATAGGAACCAGGAGCATCACTCAGGGTGACCCTGAGGACCTAGCTAAACCTCCAAGTAGCCTCAATGACTCGCTAAAAGGATGCAAATGACCAGCTGTCTGCAAGGAGTATCAATCCTTCCATTCTCCACCATCCTGTCAGATCTGAAGAAGCTCCTTGGATGAGAAGCGAAACGTGTTCAAAAGAAAACAAAAAAACAAGAAAGTCCAGGTGCCTCCTGAAAAAAAAAAAACACCTTTGGAACAACCATGATCTGGATGACTGAGAATTTCTACAGACTTTGAGCTATACAATTTGGGATGGACACCCTTTGAATGGCGTGAGAGTAAGAATAGATTTCCAGAGGAAAAATTGCAGACCACAGAAACCATTTGCATCACTCAGAGTGACCTTGAGGACACAGGTACACCTCCAAGTGGCCTCAACAAGCCTCTAAAAGGATGCAAATGACCAGCTGTCTGCAAGGAATATAAATCCTTCCATTCTCCACCATCCTGTCACAGCCGAAGAAGCTTCTTGGATGCGAAACGAAATGTATTCAAGGACAAAACGAAGACTCCAGTTGCCTCCTGAAAAAAGCACCTTTGGGACAACTGTGACCGGGATGACTGAGAATCTCTACACACACACACACACACACACACACACACACACACACACATACTATATCTAGAATTTATAGAGTCATGAAAAGAACAAACTCTTGTTTACTGCTCCGGTAACGAAGGCAGGTCATAATCAACCGTTATTAACAAGCCACAACAAAATCACCCCCGCCTTCTCTGAACCTTGATTAAGCATTCGTAAATATCAAGCTGTGATCATTGTTCCTTAAGTAATATGTGCATTTTCTAAATGACTCACAAGCATCACACTGACTTTCCGATAGGTTTTAAATGGCGCGCTGCAGGTATTACATTGTTTGATCACACCTCCATGGCTTCCCAATCCAAAATGGCTAATCGCTCCCGCCGCCAATGGAAAAAAAACAACAACAACGATTTCCATTCCTGGAGAAGCTGTCTGCCTTAATCCTCTGTGAATTACACGCAAATTGCACCAACTTCTTAATGAGCTTGCAAATACATCGGCCAGGACTTGTGTAGAGAAAATTGGGTGTCAGCCAGATGGAACTTCTCAGTTTTCAACTTGTTTTTTTTTTTCCCTCCAAGAAAAAAGTGGGATAAAGTTTGAAGAATTTCAGATGAGAAGAAGGTTGCCTCCTAGAGTTGTGGATGCTGCATTTCTGGAAGCCTTCAAGAAAAGATGGACAATTCTTCGTCCGCGATCAGAGGTGGGTATTCAGCAGGTTTGGACCAGTTCTGGAGAATCAGTAGCGGAAATTTTGAGTAGTTCAGGGAACTGGCAAATCCCACCTCTGACTGGCCCCGACCCCATCTATTCTCCACCTCCCGAGTCCCAGATGATTGGCTGGGTCTTTTTGGGTTGCCCTAGACAGGAGAGCAGACCTGGAAAGCAGGTTAGTGGGGTGGGGAGGGAATGGGGATTTCGCAGTAATCTTCCCCTGCCATGCCCACCAAGCTACGCCCACCAGAATTGGTAGTAAAAATGTTTTGAATCCCACCACTGTCCGCGATGGTATATGTCACTAGTGGTATTCACAAACTTTTTACTACCGGTTCTGTGGGCGTGGCTTGGTGGGCATGGCCATGTGACTGGGTGGGCGTGGCTTGTTTTTGCAGCCCCCACCCGTTTTGGGGAGCTTTTTAGCTACAGGGGAGCCTCTGGGGGCGGGGGGACGTTTTTGCTCCCCTAAGGCTCCTCTGGGGCTCAGGAAGAAAAGGAACAGAGCATGGGAAGAGCACGTAGCACTCCTCCAAGCTCAGTTTTGGGAGCTTCCTAGCCTCAGAAGAGCTTCTGGGGGGCAGTTTTGCTCCCCTAAGGCTTCTCTGGGGCCCTGGAAGGCAAAAATGGAGGGTGAGCTCCTCCTCCATTTTTTTGCCTTCCTGGGCTTCAGGCAAAGGAATCCTGGCACAGCTGATCTTATCCACAGGTGATTATCGGGAGGGGAAAAAAAAGAAAGAAATACCTTAGCCGAATGTCAGGCAGGTGGGCGGGTGAGCGAGCATCGGGCGGGAGGGCGACCGGGTGTGGGGCGTGGCCAGCCAGAACTTACTACCGGTTCGGCGACCCATGCCAAATTCTTGCTACCGGTTCACCCGATTCGGTGCGAACCGGCTGAATCCCACCACTGGTATATGTCCTCCTGCCTCCAAGGTTGTAGAGTTGTAATTGCAGGAATGTTCCAATCTCGGATGGCAAACCTCAGATGAAGAATGTTTCCAAGCAAATACAACTCAGGTAAACAAAGTCACTAATCTAAAGGAGGATTAGAGAGAGGAAGTAAACATATGTTAGACTTTAACTAGAGATAATTAATTACTGTGCTAAACAGTAAGGAAAGTTAAGCAGTAACCAAAGTTAACCAATGATGGAGGATAACTAAAAATGTATATAAATGCAAGACTAGACTCCAATAAAGATCATCATGATTCAGTTGTTCATGATCAAACAACTTGACTGCCTCGTCATTACAACACAAGGTCCCTTCCAGTCCAAACTATAATATTCAGAACATCTGAATAAAAGAATTGGAAGGCTCCTTGGAGGTCTTCTAGTCCAACCTCTTGTTCAGATAGGAGACCTATACCATACCAGAGAAATGGTTGTCCAGTCTTTAAAAAAAAAAAAAACTCCAGGTGACGGAGCACCCACAATTTCTGGAGACAAATTGTTCCACTGGTTAATGGCTCTCACTGTCAAGAAATTCCTCCTCATTTCTAGGTTGCTTCTCTCCTTGATTAGTTTCCATTCACTGCTTCTTCTGCTGATTTCAGCTGCTTTGGAGTTTAGCTTGAGCCTCTCTCTTTTGTGGCAGCCCCTTAAATATTGGAAGACTGCTATTGTGTTACCCCTAGTCCTTATCTTCATTAAATTAGCCCCATGATGGTGACACACAGAGCCCTGTCTGTGGGCATGCGAGCCGTTGCCCCAGCTGAGCTCTGCTGTGCATGTGTGCACGCCTCCTGACAGCCAGCTGGTCTTCGGGTCTCTGCGTGCATGCACAGGGAGTGGGGCGCATGTGGGGGTGAGTGGGGGTGGGGCATATGCAGAGGTGGGCGCATGCACGGAGGATGTGTGCGCATTGCACTTTGGGTGTGTGTGTGCACATGCGTGCTTTTGGCACTCGGTGTCGAAAAGGTTAAGCCATCACTGAACTAGCCATAACCAATTCCAGCAATCATTCTTCCTATGTTTTAACCTCCAGTTCCCTAATCATCATTGTTGCTCTTCTCTGCATCCTCTATAGAACCTCAACACTGTTAGGAAATTTCTCCTTAGATAACTTCTGGTCCTGCCCTCCGCTAAATAAATATTGTCTGATTGTGCACCTTTTGCAAAGAATAGTTGACATTGTCTGACCATATACCATTTCAGAAGAACCGTTGTGGTATCTAGAGCAGGGCTGTCAAACTCAAGGCCCACGGGCCACATCTGCCCTGCGGGGTGCTCAGATCTGGCCCACGGGGATGCCCTGGAAACAATGAAGGACCAGCCCATGGAGCCTCTGCCAGCAGAAATGGAGTTCAGGAGGGCTGTGTCTCTCAGGCTCTGTTTTCTGCCACGATGGTCTGCTGCAGCCCTCTGCCAGTCAAAACGGAGCTTAGGGGAGGCCATGTGTGGCCTGCCCATGCACTGTTTTCATTGGTTGAGGGCTGTAAGGGGCTATTTTGGCTGAAAATAGACCCCCAACAAGTGATGTCAAGCTGACCATACCCCGGCCACGCCCCCCATGGCAACACCCTCCCCATGGCCCCCTGAGGTCAAACACAACCCTGATGAGACCCTTAATCAAATTGAGTTTGACACCCCTCATCTAGAGTATCAAACCATCACACCAAGTTGGAAATAACAGATAACACATAATCAGAGTTGGAAGGGACCTTATAGGTCATCTAATCCAACCCCCTGCCCAAGCAGGAGACCCTACACCATTTCAAGTCTCAAGTGATGATGCTCCCACAGCTCCCGAAGGCAACTTCTGTTCCATGGGTTGATTGTTCTCACTGTCAGAAAGTTTCTCCTTATTTCCAGGTTGAATCTCTCTTTGTTCAGTTTCTATCCATTATTCCTTGTCTGGACTTCGGATCCCTTGGAAAATAGCTTGAGCCCTTCCTCTCTGTGGCAACCCCTCAAATATTGGAAGACTGCTATGCTGTCTCCCCTGGTCCTTCTCTTCACTAGACTAGCCAGGCCCAGTTCCTGCAACTGTTCATCATGTTTTACTCTCCAGTCCCCTAATCATCCTGGTTGCTCTTCTCTGTACTTTTTCTAGAGTCCCAACATCTTTTTTATAATGTGGTGATTAAAACTGGATGCAATACTCTAGGTGTGGCCTTACTACTATACTCTATAAAGAGTGGTTCCTTGATCTTGATTGTATCCCTCTGTTAATGCAATTTAGGATTGCATTAGCTTTTTTGGCTGCTGCTGCACACTGCTAGCTCCTATTTAGCTGGCTGTCCATTAAGACTCCAAGCTCCCTCTCAAATAACTTTTGGGTGTTTTTTTCCTGCTAGTCTAAAGGACAGGAGGATGTCCAGATAGAATTGATCATTCATCCAGCCAAAATTCATACACAAACACACAACTCGGAGCCATAAATGCACTCCTCAACATGGTTTATAAATACTGGCACTTACACTTCATTATGAGATAATAGGCAATTAGAGACCAGAGGTAAAGATTCTGTATGCGCTCCAAATAGCAACTGTTGACCCAGTTAATGTGTCTGTTGCCAAAATCTCAGGTGTTTGTTCCATTAATGGGTGACTGGGTTAAGTATGTTGTAGGAAAAGGGCCAAGGGTTAATGTAGTGGGATAAAAAGGTCTAAATAAAACAAAAACAAAAATGGGAACCTGATGGAAGATTAAATATGCTTTGCCTCTTTTGTTGCAAAGAACTGATTTTCCATTTGTTCTTTTCTACCCAGAATCCATTGAGAAACATATTTTACATTTAGACATTTGCATATTTGTACTGATATTAGTTGTCATAACTTTATCACTGAAGTTTTAAACTGGAAGGTTTTTTTAAAACCTCTATTTTTATTATTTGTACACTGTCCAGAGCCTGCGACAACTGAGATAACAGATAAATTGTATGATTGAATAAAATAAAATGTGGGAGTCCTTGGTGCTCTCTGTGCTTGGTTGTTTTCTCACAGACGTTTTATTACACAACTAGGTGGAAGGGAGTGGGACTTGTGGAGAGGGAGAAAGGAGAGGAGGAGGAGGAGGTGGAGGAGGAGGAGGTGGAAGAAGACTACAAGGTCCTTGCTGGTCTCTGAGCTTGGTTGTTTTCTTGCAGACATTTCATGGTCCAACTAGATAGCAACATCAGTGCAAGAAGGGAGTAGGACTTAAGGAGAGATGAGGAGGAGGAGGAAGGACGAAGGAGGACTAGGTAGCAACATCAGTGCTAGAAGCAGTGATGAGATCCAAAATTTTTACTACCAGTTCTGTGGACTTGGCTTGGTGGGCGTGGCAGAGGAAGGATACTGTAAAATCTCCATTCCCTCCCCACCCCACTGACCTGCTTTCCAGCTCTGTTCTCCTGTGCAGGACAACAAAAGATGATCCAGCCAATCAGCTGGGACTTGGGAGGCAGAGAATAGATGGGGGCGGGGCAAGCCAGAGGTGGCATTGGCCGGTTCTCTGAACTACTCAAAATTTCCGCTACCAGTTCTCCAGAACTGGCCAGAACTGGCTAAATACCACCTCAGGCTAGAAGGGAGTAGAACTTGGGGAGAAGGAGAAAGGAGAGAGGAGCAGGAGGAGCAGGAGGAAAAAGACTACAAGATCCTTGATGGTCTCTCAGCTTGGTGGATTTCATACAAACATTTCATTACCGAACTATGTAGCAACATCAGTGCTAGAAGGGAGTGAGTCACCCCATGGGAGTCAGACAACTGCCAATAGAATACATTTCTTGCATAGGAACAGGAAGCTCAAGTGCAAAGCTTGAAGAGAAGGTATAAAAACCCCTCACTCTCAACTTCATGTGGTCCCTTTTGTCATTTTTTCATGTGGGCTCCATTTTTGTCTCCAGTGCCTTTCTCCTGGCTTGGATCTGGACCTGGATATTTCTTCCAACATGCAGTATACCTTGTTTTAATTGTGATGCTTCTGACACAGATAATAACACCTGCAAAATTTCTGCTAATTCCCAATAGAGTCTAAAATAAGGAGACAATTCTCATCCAATGGGAAGGATATCACGGTGTCAGCTAACTCTTTCCCTCCAATGCTGGTAGCTGCTTTTAAGGAGCATTACGAGATTATTTTCTGAGGATTTGGGGGCGGGAATTTGTTTTGTGATAATGGAACGGAAAATGTATGCTAAATTGGTGAGGAAATTAACACCTCCCTACCTTTGTTCACTGCCATCAGTTTCTAATGTGTGTTCTTTAATTAGATTCATGGCTTTAAAACAAAATAATTACTCACAGAAGTTTACTGTAAATTAAATGTGCTACTGAGTATTATTAAAAACACTTTAACTTAAATGCTAATCCCTCTTTCTTTTTGGCAGAAAAAAAAACAACAGAATTATTCGCAGCTTCCAAGCCTCGAACAGATTCATCTAATTTCTCAGCCTTGCTGCAAAACTCTTTAACAACATGCAGATGAAGATAAATTCAGGATCCAGTGCAAGAGCTGATAAGGGATGGGAAACTAGAGGATTTGGGACATTTAAAGTATTCCAAACAAATCATCATCTTCATTGAACTTCCTAATCCCTTGCGGGGTTGGAGCGTGGGCAACTGAATGGAGATAGCAGAGTGTTTTAAGGGCCGGATGCCCTTCCCGTCCCCATTGTGGAATTTCCTTCAGCAGATATATTCTCAGTGTACCCAGAGAGGGAAATATCTGCCTCAACCTAGGATGGAACTCACCACAGCCTCATCAGACAAAAATTCTAATTCAAAACTCAAGAGGAGATCTTTATCCATAAGGACTTGAAGGCAAGAGAAAAGTCCTGCCTTCAGCGGGGGGTTGTTAAAACTACGATCTGAGTGGCAAATATTTGGGGTCTTGGAGAGAAGGGAAAACACAGGTAAACTGGAGGATTCTGGGAGTTGAAGTCCACCCTCTTCAAGTTGCCACGGTTGAGAAATACCACTCTGAGGTGTACTCCGTAATATTACTCTTTATGTTCAGTCTGTTTCTGTCTGATAAGATTTCATGAACAGAATACCCAAAGCAATAAAATCATTTTGCTCCAGCAGTTAGACTCTATTTTTTTTTTTTTTTACTATAGAACATAATAAAATCCGGGTGAATTTTAGCTTCTGCCACACGCCATTAATTTGGATCCTAATTTGCTTGTGATATATTACGGAAGGCACACAAAAGCATTTGACAATAACAACCTCTTTCCTTAAAGAACTGAGCGGCGGGGAAAAGAGAACGCTTTCTCTAATGCATTTTAACATTTCCTCCACATTTCTTCTTGGGCTGTGACAGATATTTTTCTCCTTAATTTAGATAAATATAGGACAGGCTGTTGATTAAATTCAAGAGACTTGGATCGGCTCTCAAGGAAACGATGATCTATGGAGTGGAAGAAGTGGGTATCATGCAATACTTCCAGATTGCTTATCCTCCTTCATTTCAGAATTTGGTATCTAAAACGCACAGACAAATAATTTGAAAAATTACATTTTCTACCTGCAAACAACCCGTATTCCCGAAGAGTTTGGACTATTTGCAGGTGGAAATGATAGTATTGATCAGGGGCAAGTGGTGGGATTCATTTTTTTTTTACTACCGCTTCTGTGGGCGTGGCTTGGTGGGCGTGGCAGGGGAAGGATACTGCAAAATCTCCACTCAGAGGTGGTATTTGCCGGTTCTCTGAACTACTCAAAATTTCCGCTACCGGTTCTGCAGAACTGGTCAGAACCTGCTGAATGCCACCTCTGATCAGGGGTGTCAAATTCAAGGCCCAGGGGCCGGATCAGAAGTTCGCAGAAGGGGCTCACTGTTCTTACCTGGGCTTCCCCCCAAAGCACTAAACAGACTCTTTGTCCCAGCAAAACCCCTTTTATTACATGAAAGTGAATTTCTTGCACTCACATTCAGCCAAAGGCCTGGCAAACAGTCTTTCAAAGGTGTGATTAGGAGCTTATCAAGCTTGGAGAGCTGCCAAGTAAATATTTCCAAACGCAGTGCTGACAAGGAAGGGCTCAGCACAGTCTCTTGAGATGCACAGGCAGATCTTCACATGGCTGCAATGAACAAATTGTTTCCTGCAAAAGCCCCCTCCTCTTTTGCTCCTCTTTTAATCCCTATGCGGGGGGCATTAATTGTCCACCTGAGCCTTTACTCCCAAGTTCACCATTGTTCCTTAGCTGTTCCCTTCTTCTGGCAGCTCTGTGCATGCGCACACTGGGAACAGGCTCCAGCTGTTCTTCTGCCTCACTGCTGTCTGACTCAGAAGGCAGCTGATAACTGTCAGATCTCTGCCTCTGATGCAGAGTCCTCATCCGAGCCTTTCTCAGCCTCCAGGACTGGCCCATGTTCCACCCCAACCTCCTCACTGTCCGATTCTGCTGCCAGCTCTGTCAGCCCCGGGTGGGCCACAACACTTGCATGACCTCGGGAGACTGCAACCATCAATAATGTGAGTCAACTGTCAAGCATCTGAATGTAAATAACATGACCATGGGAATGCCACAATGGTCGTAAGTGTGAAAAATGGTCATAAGTCACTTTTTTCAGTGCCATTGAAACAGTCACTAAAAGAGCTGTTGTAAATCAAGGACTACCTATATTTAGATTCTGTATACATTTAGTCCTTGATTTATAACTGTTTGTTCAGTGATTGTTCAAAGTTATAATGGCACTGAAAAAAGTCACTTATGAACATTTTTCACACTTGTGATCATTGCCGACTCCCGAGGATCAGATTATCAACATTCAGATGCTTGGCAACTAGCTCAGATTTAAGACGGTTGCTGTATCCCGGGGTCACCTGATCCCCTTTTACGACCTTCTGACCAGCAAATTCGATGGGGGAAGCCAGATTCACTTAACAACCGTGTCAATAACTTAACAACTGCAGTGATTCACTTAACAACTGCAGCGACTCTCTTAACAACTGTGGCAAGTAAAGTCGTAAAATGGGGCAAGACTCACTTAACAACTGTCTCGCTTAACAATGGATATTTTGGGCTCCATTGTGGTCATACGTCAAGGACTCCCAGTAGTATTCTGTTAATGGCTGTTAGAGGCCACTATAGCAGGCCCACACCTGGTAAAATTTTGATATTTTCATATTCCCTTAAAAAACGGGATAATGTATGAGTAAAGATTTCTTTGAGAAATGACGTTTCCTCTAAATTGTGCCTTTTTACTTTGCAGCATTTGGCTGGAAAAGAAAAAAACGCAGATATCTTGACCTTGAATAATCACATCTGCTTCTGGCTTCCCGAACTAGAAAAATGAATTCTGAACAGAAAGATTCCTCCAAGTTCAGGTTCTAAATCTTTTTGGCTTTAGGTTCTGATTTCTGATTTTTGTTAAGCTAGTCAAAGGAGGAAAAAGAGAGAGACAGAGAGACACAGACAGAGAGAGAGAAAGGAGAGAGAGAGAGAAAGAAGAGAGAGAGAGAAAAGAGAGAGAGAGAAAGAGAGAGAGAAAGAGAGAGAAGAGAGAGAGAGAAAGAAAGAGAGACAAGAGACAGACAGAGACAGAGATAGGGACAGAGAGACACAGACAGACAGAGAGAAATGAAAGAGAGAGACAGAGAGAAAGAGAGAGAGAAAGAGAGAGAGAAAGAGAGAGAAGAGAGAGAGAGAGAAAGAAAGAGAGACAAGAGACAGACAGAGACAGAGATAGGGACAGAGAGACAGATAGACAGAGAGAAATGAAAGAGAGAGACAGAGAGAAAGAGAGAGAGAAAGAGAGAGAAGAGAGAGAGAGAGAGAAAGAAAGAGAGACAAGAGACAGACAGAGACAGAGATAGGGACAGAGAGACACAGACAGACAGAGAGAAATGAAAGAGAGAGACAGAGAGACAGAGAGAAAGGAGAGAGAGAAAGAGAGAGAAGAGAGAGAGAGAGAAAGAAAGAGAGACAAGAGACAGACAGAGACAGAGATAGGGACAGAGAGACAGATAGACAGAGAGAAATGAAAGAGAGAGACGAGACAGAGAGAGAGAGAGAGAGAGACAGACAGACAGACAGACAGACGGAGAAAGAGACAGGGAGAGAGAGAGAGACAGAGAGAGAGAAGAAAGAGAAAGGAAATGGAAAAAAAGCTGCTCCCTAATTCCCCCGTCTTTAACTACCATGAAAATATCTTAGTTTGTAATTATGAATACTTTCTCTCTCTCATGTTTTAATTATGTTCTGTCTACATTTTTTAGAGAGGCTGCTGGAAAAAAAAAATGCAGCTCTCTTGACATCATTGCTGAATAAATTAGCCGGGTGTTGCTTTAGTTAAAAAAAAAAAAGAAAAAAAAATACCGGATAGCTTTGCTTTCGGTTTTACAGGCAGTCAGTCCTCGACTTACAGCAGTCCCTTTAGCAACCATTGGAAGCTGTAACGGCACCGAAATAAGGTGACGGATGGCCATGTTTCACACCTATGACTGTTGCGGCAGCCCCATGGTCACCTGATCCAAATTCAGCTGCTCGGCAACTGGCATGTATTTATGATGGTTTGCGCTGTTCCACTTACACTCACTCACACACACACACACACACACACACACACACCATGGGTGTTAGGAGAAGGAGTGGAACAGTACAGTTTGTTCCCAGCATGTTTTCATTCCCCCTCGCTGAGCGAAATAACTTCTTCCTGGGGGACGTTCATCAAGAGGCTTGACGCTGCCTCCTTGCAAGTAGCCTGGCCAACCTTCGGCGTGCCTGACTCCTGAGAGGAGACAAGCACGATGCCCTACATGACGTTGAATCTGGATGTTCTTCCTCCTCTCCGCAGATCAGCTGCAGCTGTGTGCCCTCTCCATCTAAAGCAGGGGTCTCAAACTCAATTTACCTAGGGGCCCGCTGGAGGCAGAGTCTGGGTGAGGCTGGGCCGCATAAGGGATTCCACAAAAAACATTGTTTAAAAAATATATAAACGTCATCAACAGTGAATGATTTCTCCAGTACACGAACTGTCCTGAACGCATGAATGGAACATTGAATGAAGGTCCTGAGCGGTTCCTCAGAACGTGCTTACTCCAGCTTACTCCTTGCTGCCAGAGACTTGACGACGCTTCCTCTCACGTATCTGAGCCGCATTTGGCTTGAGAGAGGAGGCACTTGAGACCCTCAGTATGGCTTGAAGATGATCCTCAGTAAGTCTGGACCTGTACTTGGACTTGTTAAAGTTCAGCGTGGAGAAGAAGCCACGGCGAGGAACGGCGGGCGGGACTTCCTTCAGAGGTCCATTCCCCCTGCGGGCCGCACTAATATTATACTTTCATATTACGGTGGGGGCCACAGGATATCGTCCTGCGGGCCTCAATTGGCCCGCGGGCCGCGAGTTTGAGAGCCCTGATCTAAAGCCTCTGGGCTTCCTAGCTGTAGCCGTGCCTCTCCTGTCTCCCGCTCAGCCGGCTCCCCTCTGCTTGGCTCCTCCAGTCCCGGCTCGTAGCCTTTGGCTGCCGGCTCATCCTACTCTGAGTAGCATTTGGGGAAGCGTCCAGGGAAGTAATCACACGGTTGCAGTGCCCTGCTGTTCTGTGATTCCCCTTTTGCGAACTTTGGACAAGCCAAGTCAATGGGGAAGCGGTTATATATTTGCATACTTGTAATACTGCATTACGATTGGTCCGCCAATACTGCCTATTGATTGGTCCATCCTGACGACTTGAATACTGTTTTGTAATTGGTCCGCCTGATGGCGGGAAGTTTAAGGAGCCGTCATTGGCCGCGAGCTGAGAGCAGCCGCTATAAAAGAGGTTGCCGCGGCTCTGGTTTTGTTGAAGTTACTGAGAGCAAATAAAGAGCTGAATTCACACTGGTCTCGAGTCAGATCTGTTCCTGCGACAGAACAGAAGCCAGATTCACTTTACAGCTGTGTTACTGCCTTATGTTCTGACCCAAACCCCCTTTCCAATAAAACAAACACGAACCAAAGGGAACAGAAACCTTTTCATGATTCTTACAAATCCCCGGTTAAAAGGCTGCTGCAAACTAATTAACTTTGATAAGCGCAAACCTTGCCAAAACTGTGTGAGACTGCCAAGAATAACAGATAAGAAATATTTTACAACGCAAAAGTCTTCAGATACCAACTAAGATACTGCAATGTCCATGAAGCTCGAGTTTCAAAATGTCTTTTCTTCGTGCAAAGAATGTCTGATTCACAGCTGGCTTTTATCTTCTTGAAGGAGGGGCCATTATCTTACAGACTTACTCCCGAGTCATCCATGCTGCTGCAGCTACTGTCTCCTGCAAGAAGCCCTGCGCGCATGCGCACTTGGCACAGGCTCCTCGGGAACCTCCTCATCGCTGCTGCCAGCCCCTACAATCTCTGAAGGCAGCAGTCCACTCCCTAATGGTCCTGGCCCCTCATTTGAGTCCTCGCTCTCCTCAGCCATCTGCACCTGCTTCCGGCTAACCACAACACCTTAACAACTGCAGTGATTCATTTACCAATGCCGTCATTAAAGTAAAATGGGGCAAAGCTCACTGAACAGCTGTTTGGGGGCTCAGTTGCGGTCTTACATTGTGGGCCACCTATCGTTTCCTTGTTCCTCACCTATAAACAGAAATGTTGCCAACCGAAAGCAACTACTTCCGTCATTAAAGTTGTACTCTGAGAATGGCTAGGGAGGAGCCGTTATCACTCTCTTCCTCCCAACCATACTGTCTAAACTTCACTGCCTCTTGGACCTCTGGAATGCAGCCCCTCCCTCCTGGGAATCTAGGCCACATTCAACTACATCAGCTAACAATTCGCAAGAGAACACTATGTAGAGGGCAGAGGGAACGGCCTTGGGAGATAGCTGGAAGAACACTACCGAGACAATGGTGAGATAAAAGAAACTTGAGTCTCAACTAGATTGCAATGTTTGGAAGCCCCTCCTTGGTTCACACAAAGGTAGAGAGAGGGAAGGAGGAGTTGTGTTCAGACTTGCAAGATTCTGTTACTTACAATAACCTTGTTGCTTGTACCTTTACTATTTATATTGTTTTATTTATTGTCCTACCGTGATTGGATTGCTTATGTATTATCTTATGACAATCACTGTGTTGTACCTTATGATACTTGATGAATGTATTTTTATGTACATGAGAGCATATGCACCAAAGACAAATTCCTTGTGTGTCCAATGACACTTGGCCAATAAAGAATTCATTCCATTCCATTCCATTCCATTCCATTCCATTCCATTCCATTCCATTCCACTCCACTCCACTCCACTCCACTCCACTCCACTCCACTCCACTCCACTCCACTCTACTCTACTCTACTCTACTCTACTCTACTCTATATGTGGCATTGGCCTACAGGATATTAGTTTCCTAGTCTGATCAATTTTTCCATTTCTCATGTAAGCTGCAATTCTGTCCAGCAAACTATAAAAATATTCCCCGACAGAATATTTACTGCACGTTTATGAGCCCTATGCGCACTCTTTTGAGACACATTGATTTATTAATTATATAAGGTTGCCCACCTACAAATATTTTCAGTTTGCAGATGAGGTGATCCAAATAAAACAGGAAATGTTGAAAATGACATATCAAAACAAAACTAACCCTGAATAAATTTATTTTTTTTAATGAATCTATTAAAGGAGGGAATGGGGATTTTGCAGTAACCTTCCCCCAGGAGTGAGGAGGGAATGGGACTTTGCACTATCTTTCCCCTACCATGCCCACCAAGCCACGCCCACCAAGCCACACCAAGCCCACCAGTCCACGCCCACAGAACCAGTAGTAAAAAATTTTGCAACCCCCCCACTGTGGCAGAGGTGGTATTCAGCCAGTTCTGACAGGTTCTGGAGAACCGGTGGAGGACATTTTGAGTAGTTGGGAGAACTGGCAAATGCCATCTCTGACTGGCCCCGCCCCCATTTATTCTCTGCCTCCCGAGTCCCAGCTGGGTCTTCTTTTGTTTCCCTGCACAGGAGAACAGAGCTGGAAAGCAGGTTAGTGGGGTGGAGAAGGAATGGGGATTTTGCAGAGTCCTTCCCCTGCCATGCCCACCAATCCATGCCAAGCCCACCAATCCACGCCCACAGACCCGGGAGTAAAAAAATATTGAATCCCACCACTGGTATAGGGTTTCCTCCTTGAACAGAAGAAAGCTGGACTAAAAGACCTCCAAGGTTCCTTCTAATTCTTTTGTTATTCTGTTTTTCTGCTTGCTAGTTTGGGAGCCTGCCTTGAAAATTCTGGCTGCCCGCTGCCTGTATATTTTATCCGCATTGTGATCAATTCATTAGGCCTAACCCAGCCAGGCTGAGTACATTATCAGCGTAAATTTATGCACTGCAGTTCGGTTCAGGAAAAGTCAGGCCAATTTGCTAGGGTGGCCACTTAATGATGCTGCACAGTGTTCCAGCAACACATTCTCATAATTGCTGGGAAAGCAAGTCAGATCTTGGCGAACACAAAAGGGTCTGACTACAAGAAGACAAAAGAGGAACATGTGTCTCAGCTTTCCTGCTGCTGGAAATCGACCGTTTATTGAATCTCTTCTACATATAATAAGAAGGGCTGAGTGATTAGATTACAGTAACTGCAGTGAATTGATTGTTGTTTTCAGGAACGTGCCCGGGTTGTATGTGAAGCTTCTGGTCTGTAGATGTTGTGGCCTGCCAGCAGCCAGCTCTGCAGAGTCAGACAATGAGGAGGTTGGGGAGGAACATGGGCCAGTCCTGGAGTCTGGGGAAGGCTCTGATGAGGACTCTGCATCGGAGGCAGAAATGGGGCCAGGGCAGTCTGACAGTTATCAGCTGCCTTCGGAGATCAGTGGGGCAGAAGAACAGCTGGAGCCTGTTCCCGATGTGCGCATGCACAGAGCTGCCAGGAGAAGGGAACACTTAAGGAAGAAGGATCGACTTGGGAGTAAAGGCTCAGGTAAATGGTGAATGGCCTCTCCCATAGGGAATAAAGAGGAGCGAAAGGGGAGTGGGGTTTGCAGGAGTAATTTTTTCATTTAATTAGGATGAAGATCTGTTCCTGTCTTCTTGCCAAGTATTTTCTTCTACAGCAATGCGCTTCACAGCTATCGGCCTGGCAACTCTCCAAGCTTGATAAGATCTGTGGTTGTAATTCACCCTTGGAAGATTGTTTGCTCGGACTTTGCTGGATGTGAATGAGACGAATTCACATTAGGGTTTTTGTCGAGATGAGGAGTCTGCTTCATGATTTTGTGAAGCTTAGGTCAGAACAGTAGATAAACACAAGTTGGAAGAAAAATTCAGGCCCAGTTCCCAGCCAGAAAAAAATGGAAGCTGTTTAAGAAAGATCAAGTTATGGATGAGTGGCACCAACATACGTACAGCACACAGTTCTGGGACAGCTGACAACTACCCTGTTTCTCCAACAATACGGCCTCCCCCAATAGGAAATCCCAGCATGTTTTATAGGCATGAAATGAAATTAAGCCCCTCCCCCAAATTAAGGCCTATATTAAAACATGCGAAATGGGGGGGATGGTGGGGGGGCTTGCCGTTAGGAAGTACTTTCGTTGCACACCCGGATATGGTGCTGCCTGCGTTGACCCCGATACGAAGTGCCCCACCAACTCTGAGGTCAACATCCAAGCCGTCACCGCCCGCCTGCCTGAAGATGCAAGGGGGGGGGGGGGATTAAGTCACCCCCCGAAAAGACGGCCTAGCCATTTTTTCGGGGCTCAAAAAAAAAAAAAAAAAAAGACCCGGCCTTATTATATGAGAAACACGGTAGCTTTGATAAGTGCAAGGATTTTTATACAGTTTACAGTATCTTGCAATTTTGAGGTTTGCTTTGCATGCTTTTATGATGTGATTGGTTTTACTTGTTTTGCAACCATCATAAATAGGAACCAGTTGCCAAGCATCTGAATTTTGATCACCTGACACGAGGAGGCTTCAACGGTCATTAAGTGTGAAAAATGGTCAGAAGTCACTTTTTTCAGTGCCGTTGTCATGTTTCCAAGTAATAACCCCATAGAAAGCAGAACTCCAAAGTAGGAAGATTCCTCAGAGAACAATTTATTGGAGATATCATATTGGCACAAACTGGCGAAAACCGACTCCGAAAGTTCCTGTGAGTTTCACCTGATTAAAAAGAGAAAATGCCACCTTTCCTCAAACAATCAGTCACATTGTCCAATTAAGGTACTAGCTGGTTTCCTGGTTACTTTACTCCTCCTCTCTCCAGCCACCCAATGGAATGTCCTTGGTTCCCACAGGAAACTGTTTTGTTTTGGCTACAAACATGTAACTATGTTCCCCCTCCCGATCACTTCTTCGCATTGTGACAACCTTGAAGCAATGATGGGATTCAAATTTGTTTACTACAGGTTCTGTGGGTGTGGCTTGGTGGGCATGGCTTGGTGGGTGTGTCAGGGGAAGGATAATGTAAAATCCCCATTCCCTCCCCACCCCACTAACCTGCTTTCCAGCTCGGTTCTCCTGTGCAGGGCAACAAAAGAAGACCCAGCTGATCAGCTGGGACTGAGGAGGCAGAGAATAGATGGGGGTGGGGCCAGTCAGAGGTGGGATTTGCTGGTTCTTCGAACTACTCAAAATTTCTGCTCCTGGTTCTCCAGAACTGGTCAGAACCTGCTGAACACCCACCTCTGCCAGGAAATCTCCAAAATGGCCCCAGCTAGGTTCGCTTCAGAGTTGACAGCCATTGTATCTTTGAACGGCCACTAAATGAAACTGTCATAAGTGGGGAACTCCCTGTATTGGATCTCTTACTCCAGATGAAAACTTGAAGTGCAGAGCAAATTTGCAGCGATGGTGATGTAGAAGAATTGTAATTATTGAGTCTTGAGACTTCTCTGTTTCATCAGGAAGGGAATTGTGTTGTATAGTTTCACAGCAATAACAACAAAAAAACCCCTTTATATTTCCAAGTACATTCTAACCGCGAGACCTTCTGAATTTTGAGTCTATTTACTTCTGTCTCCAAATCCCCAATATTTGCCGTAGAAATGGTGTGTGTGACAAACGTGATGCGGGGAAGAAATTTTAGCGCTCGGTTCGAATTCCCAAATGATTCATTTGCAAAGGTCTGTTTGCAGGGTTAATAGAATACAGAGCATTGTACCAACATTTGCTTTTTTTAATGCCTGTTTTCTTTTCATTCAATTGAAAACCAACCTGAGAATTGGAGAGTTTATTAAAGTGGAAAGCTAAAAGAACGGGACAAAATCAATGACAGCGTGGACAGATTTTTCCGTATTTCTACAAAATACCAAATGCCATTTGGAATGTTTCATCAACAGGAAGCAAAGATACAGATAGTATCCAAGCCTTAGTAAGACCACACCTAGAGTCCTGCATCCAGTTTTGGTCACCACATTATAAAAAAGATGCAGAGACTCTAGAAAAAGTACAGAGAAGAGCAACCAGGATGATGAGGGGACTGGAGACTAAAACCTATGATGAACGGTTGCAGGAATTGGGCCTGGCTAGTCCAGTGAAGAGAAGGACCAGGGGAGATAGGGTAGCAGTCTTCCAATTTTGAGGGGCTGCCACAGAGAGGAGGAAGGGGTCAAGCTATTTTCTAAAATGACTGTAGGCCAGACAAGGAACAATGGATGGAAACTGAACAAGGAGAGATTTAACCTAGAAATAAGGAGAAACTTTCTGTCAGTGAGAACAATCAACTGATGGAACAGAAGTTCCCTTCGGAAGTTGTGGGAGCTTCATCACTTGAGACTTTCAAGAAAAGATTGGACTGCCATTTGTCAGAAATGGTGTAGGGTTTCCCGCTTGGGTTGGGGGAGGTTGGACTAGATGACCTACAATGTCCCTTCCAACTCTGATTAACTGTTAAACTTACAACAATTCGTTTAGTGACCGTTCAACGATGCTGACAAAAATGACTTACTTTCACACTTACAACCATTGTGGCATCCCTGTGGTCACGTGATCAGAATTTGGACGCTTGGCAACTGGCTCCTATTTATGACGGTTGTAGCATCCCGGGGATCACATGATTCCCCCTTTGTGACCTTCTGACAAGCAAAGTCAATGGGGAAGCCAGATTCGCTTAGTAACTTAATACCTGCAGTGATTCACTTAACTCGTGGCAAGAGAGGTTGCAAAACTCACTTAACAGCTGTCTCACTCAGCAACAAAATTTGGGGCTGAACTGTGGCCATGAGCCGAGGATTACCTGTGGTGTCAAAGGTTAATGGCAAACAGGTAATGCAAACACATGCGATGAAGTTTAAGCTATGTTTGGAAGAGGAACAATCAGTGCCTCTTGTTTTACCTTCTTGACCAGTTGCATGTTAAAGGCTGATGTTTTGATGACTTAAAGTTTTGATGACTATGGCGGCCATTCTCACTTTTTTGACCTCTTCCCTATGGAGAGCCCTAACTTACAGCCATTCTGCTCCGACTCTAGGTGGAAACGTCTTTGGTTCAAATGCATCTTCGTTCAGAACGAAATAACTCTCACCTATTGCATTTATTACCACTTACTAGGCCTATGAGACTCAATTTGTTATAGAGGTTAAGGCATCACACTGGAATCCAGGAGAGATGGTGAGTTCTAGTCCCACCTTACACATGAAAGACATCTGGATGACGTGGGCCAATTACCAGGAGACAGTAAGTTCTAGTCCCACCTTACACACGAAAGATATCTGGATGATTTGTAAGTTCCAGTCCCGACTTTGGCATGAAACCAGCTGGGTGACCTTGGGCCAATCACCAGGAGACTGTGAGTTCTAGTCCCACCTTAGATATGAAAGACATCTGGATGACTTGGACCAATCACCAGGAGACAGTGAGTTCTAGTCCCAACTTGAGCATGAAACCAGCTGGGTGACTTTGGGTCAATCACCAGGAGATGGCGATTTCTAGTCCTACCTTAGACATGAAAGACATCTGGATGACATGGGCCAATCACCGGAAGACTGTGAGTTCCAGTCCCGACTTTGGCATGAAACCAGCTGGGTGACCTTGGGTCAATCACCAGGAGTCAGTTATTTCTTCAGACATGAAAGATAGCTGGACGACATGGGCCAATGATCAGGAGACAGTGAGTTCTAATCCCACCTTGGGCATGAAGCCTTTGAAAAACTCTCAGTGACTTTGAACCAGTCACTTTCTCTCAACCCTAGGAATAAGACAATGGCAAACCACTTCTGAAAATCTTTGCCAAGAAAATTGGACATGACTGAATTGGGGGTACCTTTCCTTCATAGTGAGCCTGGGACTATCTACCTTGTTCCATATACCTGAGAAGAGGTTGCATCATTTTTAAATTTAGCTTGCCCTGCCGATATTGATGGAGGTCTGCTTTCCTCTTGGTTGTTCCATGAGTAGGGTATTGTTTTCTGATTGATCGTTTATCTGCTTGATTATTTGTCTACTTAATATCTTGATTAGGGTATTGGCAGAAGAAGCTGCTGTATATAAACAGGGAGCAAACTCCACACTCACTAGCACTGATGATGTTACCTAGACAGGTAATGAAACATCTGCAAGAAAACAACCAAACACAGGGCACCAAGGACTTCATACATTATTCTGGCAAGCATATTATTTGATTCTTGGTCATTGTATTGACTGACATCCTCTGTCTAGGTTGAAAAGTCTTGCTTAGCTGAGAAGAGAGGAAGAAGGATGAACATATTGGCAATCTTGGCATATTGGCTAAGAGCCACGGCGGCACAGTGGTTAGAATACAGTACTGCAGGCTATTTCTGCTGCCTGCCGTCTGCCTGCAATCTGGCAGTTCGATTCTCACTAGGCTCCAGGTTGACTCAACCTTCCATCCTTTTGGAGGTGGATCAAATGAGGACCCAGATTGTTGGGGGGGCAATATGCTGACTTTATAAATAAACAAATAGCTTAGAAAGGAGTGTAAAGCATTGTGAAGCAGTATATAAGTAAGTACTATTGCTATCTATCCATCTATCCATCTATCCATCTATCCATCTATCCATCTATCCATCTATCCATCTATCCATCCATCCATCCATCCATCCATCCATCTATCCATCATCAAGAGCTGTGATGGGGCAGTAGTTAGAATGCAGTATTGAAAGTTAACTCTGCCCACTGCCAGAAGTTCGATCCTGACCAGCTCAAGGTTGACTCAGCCTTCCATCCTTCCAAGGTGGGTAAAATGAGAACCCACATTGTTGGGGGCAAGAGGCTAACTCTGTGAATCACTTAGAGAGGGCTGTAAAGCACTGTGAAGTGGTATACAAGTGCTATAGCTATCCATCTACCCATCTATCCATCATCAAGATGATTGCATTACTTGGAACCTGACACTGTGGTGGCACAGTGGTTAGGATGCAGTATTGCAAGCTAATTCTGCCCATTGCCAGAAGTTCAATCCCGACCAGCTCAAGGTTGACTCAGCTGTCCATCCTTCTGAGGTGAGTAAAATGAGGAACGAGGTTGTTGGGGGGAGGCAAGAGGCTGACTCTGTAAATAAATAGCTTAGAGAGGGTTGTAAAGCACTTGTAAAGCTGTATATAAGTTTAAATGCTATTGCTAATCTGAAAAAAAAAACCCTCCTTCAAATTCAGCAACACGCTTTCCCCCTTGTATCTTTTCCAGACATTCCTCTGTGCGAAATCTGACAAATGACCAAATGCATCCTCTATTAAAAATTTACTATTGAAAAGGATACATACGACCCTTCTTGTTATTCACAGTTCCTTTGATGGTTATTCCCCCCGCCCCTTTTGTCCCAGAAGTCGTAAAGAACTCCTGTCTTCTTTCTAATTAATGACCACGCAATGCTGGCGGTACAGATGTCGTCGCATATGGTTCATTACCCCGAAGACAAAAACTGTGTAAGAGTTAAAAGGTTTATTTCACGGGGTTCTTTGTGCAACCATGAAGAATGAAGCAATTAAAAAAAATATTAAATATGTCTAGGCTGAAAATACTCATTTTTTTTTTCTGTAGACACTTAAATAAAAACTATATAGGAAAGTCTCTCTAATTTTAGGGCTGGAGGTTTGGTTTCTGAGGGGGAGGGACCCTAAAATTGTCATCATAGTTTCTTTTTGTTAACCTTCAGTGGCCCCAAATTTCACTGGTGACACAGATTGATGTTGTAATGTTTTGCCAAGTGTCAAAGCAGTTATTAGGTGCCCAGACAATTTGTTTTGGGTTTTTTTTTCCAGAGACAGAAATAATAATATTTCAGTAAATAAAAAGATTTTAAGCTTTAGATGCTATAGGGTACTGCACATCAAAACAACTAGACACACGGATAGTCCCCTCCCATGCTAAACAACTAATTACCACAACACTGTCAAATGATCTAAAAAGGCAGTGTTGCCATCATTGTTCTCATCTTCCCTATTCCCTGTCTCCTTATCTTCTTATGACTATGATGTTGTTGCTTGTATCTTACGACTTATATTGTTCGCTTAGTATCCTAATATGGTTTGTGTTGATTGCTTATTTAGTATCCATGGCTATCACTAAGTGTTGTATCTTATGATAACCAAAAAATATAGTAAGAGAACACCTGTCTGATCTTGATAAAAATAAATCACCAGGGCCAGATGGATTACATCCCAGAGTTTTAAAGGAGTTGGCAGAGGTTATCTCAGAACCACTGCACCATATCTTTCAAAAATCCTGGAGCACTGGGGAACTACCAGAGGACTGGAAAAGAGCTGATGTGGTTCTCATCTTCAAAAAAGGAAGAAAAAAAAAACAAACCCAGGAAACTATAGACCAATCAGCCTAACATCAATACCTGGGAAGATACTGGAAAAGATAATAAAAAACAGATCTGCCAACATCTAGAAACAAGTAAAGTAATAACTAGCAGTCAGTACAGGTCTATTAGGAATAGATCATGCCAAACCCATCTTATTTCATTCTTGAACATAGTGACTACATTAGTAGACCAGCAAAATACTGTGGACATAATATATTTAGATTTCAGCAAGGCATTCAACCTACTTCTTAGTTAGCTAGAAAAAAAAGTGAAATAGATAGCACCACCACTAGATGGGCTCGCGACTGGCTGGCAAACCATACTCAACGAGTAGTCCTTAATGGGTCTAAGTCTACATGGAGGGAAGTAAGCAGTGGGGTGCCACAGAGCTCTCTGTCTTAGGCCCAGTACTCTTTAATATCTTCCAGCCAAGGGTCAGATTTGCCAGTTTGCCAAACTGGCCATAAAATTAACAACCGGCTCGCCCAAACCGGTGCGAACCGATAGCAGCTCACCCTACTAGACAGTGCAGAAATGGATAGATTGACATTGAAAATTAAGCAGAAATACTTCTGCACAGACACAGAATACTATCAAACATGGAATTTATTCTACGAGCGGTTGGAGAAAAGGGGTGGAGATTAAGAATATAATTAGCTTTGTTAAGCAAATTAAATACCCAGACAACATGATGTTTATTAAGCACTAAGAAATGTAATTTAAAAAATCAATATTTTTTTTTAAATGGAAAAACAACAACACTCCATTATTGAAACTTGGTAGTCGATATTTTTGCAGCCCAAATATGATGGCCCTCAGATCCCTGCATTCTGAAGAACCACATTTTGTTCTGCAAAACTACCATTTGGATGCCAAGTCCCAGCTCACATTTGGTGTCTCTGTCAGCTTTCCTGGACATGATAGACTTCACATTGGTTTACTGCCCATTGTTAAAGTAGCTATAAAAACAGCACCATCTGTTTTTCCAACTGCTAAATCGGGGAGTCGAGGCCAAAGTGACCAGGTTTGCTACTCGCTATCAAAGAAATAAAAAGCAGAGGTGGATTATTTCTACATGGCCTTCAAACAAATATAACTTTGGCCAAAACCTTCTTTTTCTGCAATCAATTAAATTCTATCCTGTAACTGGAGAAGGACTCAACTTACATATACCACAAGCATACAATAATTTAATGACATGGCAATAACCATCAAGCCTAAATCAAGACCACATGTTTAATTACGGAGCCTTCTATCTGGATTGTAATGCACAGAAACATTTAATAGACCATTCCTGATAAATATTCCTTAAATATCCAGATAGGTGCCTGCATAGAACCAAGTGAAGTATTAGTATCGCTTTAAAAATCCTTAATAAGGCCACACCTGGAATATTGCATCCAGCTTTGGTCACCAGATTACAAAGAACCGTGGGTCGGAGCATTACCCTAGCAGAATGGGAAAGGTTAAGGAACATTAAGATCATGAAATCAGCAGCTTATAAAGAAAACTCATATAAAATGTTTTATAGATGGCACCTGCCCTCTTCGAGATTGGCGAAGATGCACCCCAACACGAGCCCCAAATGTTGGAAATGTCAAAACATAGAAGGTACCTTCTTCCACATGTGGTGGTCATGCAAGGAAACCCAGAAGTACTGGCAAAAAATTAGGCGCTGGCTAGAGGAAATAACCAAGGAACAAATTGAGTACAAACCAGAGTCCTTCCTTCTAGGAATTTTTGATAAACAAATATCCAAAAAATCGAAGTATATTACAATTCATATCTTAACCGCGGCCAGACTGGCATTTGCCCAGTGCTGGAAACTACCTTCTATCCCCACTGAACATATGGTTATTCAGAAAATTTTACAATGCACCGAAATGGACAAACTAACCCAAGCATTAATAAATAAAGAATCCTCAACCTATTATAACAATTGGAATCCTTTGTATAATTGGCTAAACCAAAGATAGATCACCTCTAGGAAAATTAAGGCCGAGGGCTTCCGAAGCAGAGATAAAGAAAAGCACCGCCGACGATAGTTTTGAAGAAGAAAGGACCTTACAGACAGTCACAAAAAATATGGTTTTATTATAATTGTTTTCCCTACTCTTCCCTCCCCTTCCCTTCCCTTTCCCTCTTTCCTCTCTCAAGCCTTCCTCTCTTTCCCTCTTGGCCTATGCTAAGACCTGTTTGTCTTTTTGTTGTACATAATTTGTAGTTGTGTTGTTTTTTTAAAAAAGTAGAATTAATAAAGTTTTTTCTAAAAAGAAAAAAATCCCTAATAAGGCCACACCTGGAATATTGCATCCAGCTTTGGTCACCAGATTACAAAGAAAGATTTTGAGGCTTTGGAAAAAGTGCAAAGAGCAACTGAGGTGATTAAGGGTCTGGAGACAAATCACACCTGACCAATAAAGAATGGAGTTCCACTCCACTCCGTTCCATTCCATTCCATTCCATTCCATTCCATTCCATTCCATTCCATTCCATTCTATTCTATTCTATTCTATTCTATTCTATTCTATTCTATTCTATTCTATTCTATTCCACTCACCTCACTCTATTTTTATTCTACTCCACTCCACTCCTATTCTACTCCACTCCACTCCACTCCACTCCACTCCATTCCATTCCATTCCATTCCATTCCATTCCATTCTATTCTATTCTATTCTATTCTATTCTATTCTATTCTATTCTATTCTATTCCACTCTACTCCACTCTATTTTTATTCTACTCCACTCCACTCCTATTCTACTGCACTCCACTGCACTCCACTCCACTCCACTCTATATGAAGAACTGTTGCAGGAATTGGGTATGGCCAGTCCAGAGAAAAGAAGGACTAGGGGTGACATGATAGCAGCATTCCAGTATTTGAGAGGCTGCCCCAAAGAAGAAGGAGGGGTCAACTTATTTTCCAAAGCATCTGAAGACAAGATAAGAAACAATGGATGGAAA